>NC_083403.1:11899887-12199887 GCF_020745735.1 Hemiscyllium ocellatum
AATTCTTCCGCCGCCTTCGCCTCCGTGCCTACTTTCACAACCAAGACTCCCGTCCACCCTCTGACGACCCCTTCTCCCGCCTCCAACGCACCCCATCCACCTGGACACCCCGTGCTGGCCTCCTACCCGCCCTCGACCTCTTTATAGCCAACTGCCGCCGTGACATCAACCGACTCAACCTGTCCACCCCTCTCACCCACTCCAACCTCTCACCCTCAGAACGTGCAGCCCTCCACTCCCTCCGCTCCAATCCCAACCTCACCATCAAACCCGCAGACAAGGGAGGCGCGGTGGTAGTTTGGCGCACTGACCTGTATACCGCTGAGGCCAAACGCCAGCTCGCGGACGCCTCCTCTTATCGCCCCCTTGACCACGACCCCACCTCCCACCACCAAACCATCATCTCCCAGACCATCCAGGACCTCATCACCTCAGGGGATCTCCCATCCACCGCCTCCAACCTCATAGTCCCACAACCCCGCACCGCCCGTTTCTACCTCCTGCCCAAAATCCACAAACCTGACTGCCCCGGCCGACCCATTGTCTCAGCCTGCTCCTGCCCCACCGAACTCATCTCCCAATACCTCGACACGGTCCTGTCCCCTTTAGTCCAAGAACTCCCCACCTACGTTCGGGACACCACCCACGCCCTCCACCTACTCCAGGATTTTCGCTTCCCCTGTCCCCAACGCCTTATTTTCACGATGGACATCCAGTCCCTGTACACCTCCATCCCCCATCACGAAGGACTCAAAGCCCTCCGCTTCTTCCTTTCCCGCCGCACCAACCAGTACCCTTCCACTGACACCCTCCTTCGACTGACTGAACTGGTCCTCACCCTGAATAACTTCTCTTTTCAATCCTCCCACTTCCTCCAAACTAAAGGAGTTGCCATGGGCACCCGCATGGGCCCCAGCTATGCCTGCCTCTTCGTAGGATATGTGGAACAGTCCATCTTCCGCAACTACACTGGCACCACCCCCCACCTTTTCCTCCGCTACATCGATGACTGTATCGGCGCTGCCTCGTGCTCCCACGAGGAGGTTGAACAGTTCATCAACTTTACTAACACCTTCCATCCCGACCTGAAATTCACCTGGACTGTCTCAGACTCCTCCCTCCCCTTCCTAGACCTTTCCATTTCTATCTCGGGCGACCGACTCAACACAGACATCTATTATAAACCGACTGACTCCCACAGCTACCTGGACTACACCTCCTCCCACCCTGCCCCCTGTAAAAACGCCATCCCATATTCCCAATTCCTTCGTCTCCGCCGCATCTGCTCCCAGGAGGACCAATTCCAATACCGTACAGCCCAGATGGCCTCCTTCTTCAAGGACCGCAGATTCCCCCCAGACGTGATCGACGATGCCCTCCACCGCATCTCCTCCACTCCCCGCTCCTCCGCCCTTGAGCCCCGCTCCTCCAACCGCCACCAAGACAGAACCCCACTGGTTCTCACCTACCACCCCACCAACCTGCGCATACAACGTATCATCCGCCGCCATTTCCGCCACCTCCAAACGGACCCCACCACCAAGGATATATTTCCCTCCCCTCCCCTATCAGCGTTCCGCAAGGACCACTCCCTTCGTGACTCCCTTGTCAGATCCACACCCCCCACCAACCCAACCTCCACCCCGGCACCTTCCCCTGCAACCGCAGGAAATGTAAAACTTGCGCCCACACCTCCACACTCACTTCCCTCCAAGGCCCCAAGGGATCCTTCCATATCCGCCACAAGTTCACCTGTACCTCCACACACATCATCTATTGCATCCGCTGCACCCGATGTGGCCTCCTCTATATTGGTGAGACAGGCCGCTTACTTGCGGAACGCTTCAGAGAACACCTCTGGGCCGCCCGAACCAACCAACCCAATCACCCCGTGGCTCAACACTTTAACTCCCCCTCCCACTCCACCGAGGACATGCAGGTCCTTGGACTCCTCCACCGGCAGAACACAACTACACGACGGCTGGAGGAGGAGCGCCTCATCTTCCGCCTGGGAACCCTCCAACCACAAGGTATGAATTTAGATTTCTCCAGTTTCCTCATTTCCCCTCCCCCCACCTTGTCTCAGTCGGTTCCCTCAACTCAGCACCGCCCTCCTAACCTGCAATCCTCTTCCTGACCTCTCCGCCCCCACCCCACTCCGGCCTATCACCCTCACCTTGACCTCCTTCCACCTATCCCACCTCCATCGCCCCTCCCCCTAGTCCCTCCTCCCTACCTTTTATCTTAGCCTGCTTGGCTCTCTCTCTCTTATTCCTGATGAAGGGCTTATGCTCGAAACGTCGAATTCTCTATTCCTGAGATGCTGCCTGGCCTGCTGTGCTTTGACCAGCAACACATTTGCAACAGTATGGAGACAGGCCAACAAGGGGTGAGGCCAGATTGGATTTGGAACTGGGTAATGAGCCCGGCCAGGTGCTAGACTTGGAGGTAGGCGAGCACTTTGGTGATAGTGACCACAATTTGGTTATGTTTACTTTAGTGATGGAAAGGGATAGGTATATACTGCAGGGCACAGGTTATAGCTGGGGAAAGGCAATTATGATGCGATTAGGCACAATTTAGGAAGCATAGGATGGGGAAGGAAACTGCAGGGGATGGGCACAATTGAAATGTGGAGCTTTTTCAAAGAACAGCTACTGCGTGTCCTTGATATGTACCTGTACATATGTACAAGTATGTACCTGTCAGGCAGGGAGCAAGTGGTTTATGAAGGAAGCTGAATCTCTCTTCAAGAGGTAGAAGAAGGCATATGTTAGGATGAGATGTTAAGGCTTAGTCAAGATGCTTGAGAGTTACAGATTAGCCAGGAAAGACCTGAAGAGAGAACTAAGAAGAGCCAGGAGGGGACATGAGAAGTCATTGGCAGGTAGGATCAAGGAAAACCCTCAGGCTTTCTATAGGTATATCAGGAATAAAAGAATGACTAGAGTAAGATTAGGGCCAATCAAGGACAGTAGTGGGAAGTTGTGCGTAGAGTCTGAGGGGACAGGAGAAATGAATATTTTTTGTCAGTATTCACACTGGAAAAAGACAATGTTGTCAAGGAGAATACTGAGATACAGGCTACAAGACTAGAAGGGATGGGATTGAGGCTCATAAGGAGGAGGTGTTAGCAATTCTGGAAAGCATAAAAATAGGGAAGTCCCCGGTAGGGCCAGATGGGATTGATCCTCGGATTCTCTTGGATCCAGGGAGGAGATTGCGGAGCCTCTGGCTTTGATCTTTATGTCATCATTGTCTACAGGAATAGTGCCAGAAGACTGGAGGATAACAAATGTTGTCTCCTTGCTCAAGAAGGGGAGTAGAGACAACCCTGGTAATTATAGACCAGTGAGCCTTACTTTGGTTGTGGGTAAAGTGTATTTTTAGATTAGATTAGATTACTTACAGTGTGGAAACAGGCCCTTCAGCCCAACAAGTCCACACCGACCCGCCGAAGCGTAACCCACCCATTCCCCTACATTTACCTAACACTACGGGCAATTTAGCATGGCCAATTCACCTGGCCCGCACATCTTTGGACTGTGGGAGGAAACCGGAGCATCTGGAGGAAACCCACGCAGACACGGGGAGAACGTGCAAACTCCACACAGTCAGTCGCCTGAGTTGGGAAAGGTTATAAGAGATAGGATTTATCATCATCTAGAAAAGAATAATTTGATTAGAGATAGTCAGCACGGTTTTGTGAAAGGTAGGCCATGCCTCACAAACCTTACTGAGTTCTTTGAGAAGGTGAAAAACAGGTCGATGAGGGTAAAGCAGTCGATGTGGTGTATATGGATTTCAGCAAGGCGTTCGATAAGGTTCCCCTCAGTAGGCTATTGTGCAAAATGCAGAGGAATGGGATTGTGGGAGATACAGCAGTTTGGATCAATAATTGGCTTGCTGAAAGAAGACAGGGTGGTGGTTGATGGGAAATATTCATCTTGGAATTCATTAGTGGGGTACCACAAGGATCTGTTTTGCGTCTACTATTGTTTGTCATTTATATAAATGATCTAGATGTGGGCATAGAAGACTGGGTTAGTAAATTTGCAGACTACACTAAGTTCGGTGGAGTTGTGGGTAGCGATGAAGGATGTTGTAGGTTACAGGGAGACATAGATAAGCTGCAGAGCTGGGCTGAAAGGTGGCAAATGGAGTTTAATGCAGAAAAGTGTGAGGTGATTCACTTTGGAAGGGGTAACAGGAATACAGAGTACTGGGCTAATGGCAAGATTCTTGGTAGTGTAGATGAGCAGAGAGATCTGTGTCCAGGTATCGATCCTTGAAAGTTGCCACTCAGGTTGACAGGGTTGTCAAGAAGGCACACAGTGTTTTAGGTTTTATTAATAGAGGGATTGAGGTTTGAAACCATGTGCATTGGTGATTGGAGGAATGGTTTGGGATTGGTGTACTGGGGATTGGGGGGAATGGTTTGGGATTGGTGTATTGGGGACTGGAGGAATGGATTGGGATTGGTGTACTGGGGATTGGGGGGAATGGTTTGGGATTGGTGTATTGGGGATTGGGGGAATGGTTTGGGATTGGTGTACTGGGGATTGGAGGAATGGTTTGGGATTGGTGTACTGGGGATTGGGGGGAATGGTTTGGGATTGGTGTATTGGGGATTGGGGGAATGGTTTGGGATTGGTGTACTGGGGATTGGAGGAATAGTTTGGGATTGGTGTATTAGGGGTTGGAGGTATGGTTTGGGATTGGTGTACTGGGGATTGGAGGAATAGTTTGGGATTGGTTTACTGGGGATTGGAGGTATGGTTTGGGATTGGTGTATTGGGGTTTGGAGGTATAGTTTGATTGGTTTATTGGGGGTTGGAGAAATAGTTTGGGATTGGTGTACCGGGGGTTGGAGGTATGGGGCTGATCCCAGTCAGGTCACAGCTATGGGGCCTACAGTAGACAGCACATGGATAACTGCTGAGGGACACACTCTTCCTGAACCATCTGTGCGGCTGTGACATTGTTTGATCGTTTGCACCAATCCACTTACTTTGTGTTGTCCTACTCTGAATGTTGGACCCCCGAGTTCCCGAAAGGGCTCCGTTAGCAACGGCAGCCGGGCGGGGGGGTCTGTCTTCCCCCCCTCAGCAACCAGCCTGTAGCTCGCTGGTCTGGCTGCAAGATGATGGAGTCTGCACACTGCCATAAGGATGGCCCTGTGTCCATGGTCAGAAACCAGCCAGGAATTGGAACACCTTTCAGTGTTGGTGATGGAGGGACACAAAACCCAGGGGAGGTCTGCTACATGATGAATGTCACCTTTCAGTCATCCTGGACTCCCTCTCACTGTACACCCAGCAATGAGTGTTTGATCAGCGCGCATTTGAGTAGCTGCTGCTGGCATAATGGGCTAAATGGCCTCCTGCTGTGCTGTAACACTTCTGTGATATAAGTGTTTATGGTTTGTTAGCAAGGGAGGGGTGAGGAATGTTATAAAATGTCTGAAGGATAGCTGAAGAAGGCGATGGTGCCAAATGGGGATTCACACCGAGAAAGTGAGTCTACCTTCAACATCCAGGCACTGTGGTGGGCTGGACGACCACAGGAGGTTGTACATACATTCCAGAATCGCAGGTCCTGTTAGCTTGTAGCCGGGAAAGCACTGATAACGTAACACTGATCCCACAGGGAACGGGGTCAGAGAGTCGGACACATTGATGTAACTGTGAGGAAACACCTGTGGCTTCAAACAACCTGCACACAAACAAATTCACAAGAAAACAGGGTCAGTAATCTGTCAGGAAATCCAGTCTGGTGATCCGACTCACCAAAGGGACCGGGTCCCCATGGAAACCCAGACCCCAGTGGAACTCTGTCTGCGGGTAACCCTGTCCTGAGCGAAACCTAGACCGTGACACCCAGACCCAATGACACCCAGTCCCAATCCCACCCAGTCCCAATCACACCAAGTCCCAATGACGCCCTGTCCCAATCACACCCAGTCCCAATGACGCCCTGTCCCAATCACACCCAATCCCAATGACGCCCTGTCCCAATCCCACCCAGTTCCAATCACACCGAGTCCCAATGACGCCCTGTCCCAATCACACCCAGTCCCAATGACGCCCTGTCCCAATCACACCCAGTCCCAATGACACCGAGTCCCAATGACGCCCTGTCCCAATCACACCCAGTCCCAATGACGCCCTGTCCCAATCACACCCAGTCCCAATGACGCCGAGTCCCAATGACGCCCTGTCCCAATCACACCCAGTCCCAATGACGCCCTGTCCCAATGACGCCGAGTCCCAATGACGCCGAGTCCCAATGACGCCCTGTCCCAATCACACCCAGTCCCAATCATACCCAGTCCCAATCACACCCAGTCCCAATCACATCCAGTCCCAATGACGCCCTGTCCCAATCACACCGAGTCCCAAAGACGCCCTGTCCCAATGACGCCCGGTCCCAATGACGCCCAGTCCCAATCACATCCGGTCCCAATGACCACCCAGTCCCAAAGACACCCAGTCCCAATGACGCCCTGTCCCAATCACATCCAGTCCCAATGACACCCTTTCCCAGTGACACCCAGTCCCAATGACACTCTGTCGCAATGAAACCCTGTCCAAATGATACCTTGTCGCCAGAGCAACCCAGTACCCTGGGTAACCCAGTCCCCAGGGTAACCCTGACCCCAGGGTAACCCTGACCCCAGGATAATGCAGTCCCCAGGGTAATCAGGTCCCCAGGTAACTCTGTTCTCAGGCTAACCCAGTCCCCAGGGTAACCCTGACTCCAGCGTAACCCAGTCCCCAGGGTAACCCTGACCCCAGGGTAACCCTGACTCCAGCGTAACCCAGTCCCCAGGGTAACCCTGACTCGAAGGTAACCCAGTCCCCAGGATAACCCAGTCCCCATGGCAATCCAGACCCCTGGGTAGCCCAGACCCCAGGGTAACCCAGTTTCCAGGAAAACCCTGACCCCAGGTTAACCCTGTCCCCAGGGTAACCCTGACCTCAGCGTAACCCAGTCCCCAGGGTAACCCTGTCCCCAGGTTAACCCTGACCTCAGGGTAACCCAGTCCCCAGGGTAACCCTGAACCCAGAGTAACCCTGACCCCAGGGTAACCCAGTCCCCAGGGTAACCCTGACCCCAGGGTAACCCAGACCCCAGGGTAACCCAGTCCCCAGAGTAACCCAGTCCCCAGGGTAACCCAGTCCCCAGAGTAACCCTGACCCCAGGGTAACCCAGTACCCAGGGTAACCCAGTCCCCAGAGTAACCCTGACCCCAGGGTAACCCGGTCCCCAGGGTAACCCTGACCCCAGGGTAACCCAGTCCCCAGGGTAACCCAGTCCTCAGAGTAACCCTGACCCCAGGGTAACACGGTCCCCAGGGTAACCCGGTCCCCAGGGTAACCCTGACACCAGGGTAACCCTGACACCAGGGTAACCCAGTCCCCAGGGTAACCCAGACCCCAGGGTAACCCAGTCCCCAGGGTAACCCTGACCCCAGGGTAACCCTGACCCCAAGGTAACCCAGTCCCCAGAGTAACCCAGTCCCCAGGGTGACCCAGTCTCCATGTTAACCCAGTCCCCAGGGTAACCCAGTCTCCATGTTAACCCAGTCCCCAGGGTAACCCAGACCCCAGGGTAACCCTTGTGGGAGATTAGAAATGTAGTTTTTGTAGAAGGGTGAGGGGGGTGTAGTGGGGGGAAGGGAAGGGGAACATTATACAAACAGTTGCAGAATTCTTGTCGCATGTAGCATGTAACATACTTAAGGCTAAGACTTTAATGAATATAGAGGGTCTTTTAAAGTAATTAGTTTTAAGCTAGGAAATAACTTTAAAGGGTTGTAGCTGACCACAAAAAGAAGCAGCTGGGGCATTTCACAATAAAGCTTACAGTATGATAAGAGAAACTGGATAAAAGAACAAGCTGTCACAAACAAGGAACAAAGAATGCAGACAAGGACAGCAGGACGGCCAGATCAGGAAATAACTAACAAGTGAGTTGATATGATGATAGGATGGGGAAAGGGAGGCTTTATTCCGCAACTTGTAAACTGAATAAGAATGCTTTAATGTGTTGTTTTCGCACGATTTCTGCTTGATTGCAGAAGCGTCTGGTTCTTGCAAGACTGTAATAAATTGTTCTTGTTTCCAAGGCTTTGTCTCAGGCTGATTGATTTGTGAGCGTCTTCTGTTTCTCACAATTGGCGGCTGTCCGGGATCCAAAACTCCGACCACACTCTTGGGACAACGGGGGAGGTGCACCTCGCCGATTTCGGTGATCTCCGACTCCCTTGCTTGTCGTTCGCGGTTTGGGCGCGTACGATCCGGACTGGGAGACCCTGGAAACAAGGCGGGGAGACGCGGCGGATTCGGTCGGGCAACTCTTGTACACAAGACCCGGGTAGGGAAAGGTCTTAAAGGATATATCCGGGTGACCGGGGGGCCAGCGGTATTTGCTGCGGGACGGGGCGCACCAAAATGACCAAGTAATTCTGTGCACAGACCAAGGTAAGAAAAGAGACCTTTGAGTATTGACTTGGTGGTCGGGACGTATGAAAGTATGGGGAATTGGCGATTATAAAATTAAGCATCTGTCAATGGAAAACAGCCTGTGTCAGATGGGCTAGTAGCTGAAGTGCTACCGAAGATGCACTTTGTAACTAACTTATGGCCAGACATCCAGAAAAATATTCAAAAGCTAGAGGAGTCGTTGCGGGAAGCTCAAAGTGTCTGTGAGAGTGTGTGTGTGTGTGTGTGTGTGTGTGTCCGTGTGAGTGTGTGAGTGTGTGTGTGTGTGTGTGTGTGTGTGTGTGTCCGTGTGAGTGTGTGTGTGTGTGTGTGTGTGTGTGTGTGAGAGAGAGAGAGAGAGAAAGAGCTGTACAGCTGGCAGAAAGTTGAACCCTTTGTGATTCGGTTTGAATGTACATTTGTTTGTTGGTGATTAAATGTTTGTGCTTTGTTCCCTGGAGCTCGAGATCCGGGACTGTTTTGAATCTGATTTTTATTATGGGAACTTAACATGATTTCTTTTAAGGTTAAGGATTCTATAGAGATTATGAAAAAAAAATGATAACTCCTGTTCTTTTTACAGCACATGACTGCCTTACTATCAGTTTCTAACTAATCTCTTTTATCCTTACATAAAAGTGATTTATGGAGGACAGTTGAAGTCTCAAAAAGCATATAATTGGTCAGATTAATTGGATGAGTGCGGTGTCTAGTCAGGACCCTGAAGGGGGTGTGGAAGAAGGTGACTCCGGACCTCATTAAGATTAGCAACAATGGGAGGCACGAGGAGTTGCCTAGGTAACGATCGAGCTGTAAATAACGTTAAAAGGGAATATATTCCGCCCGACAGTCCTTTGGGGAGAATGTTGGGTAATTGGGAACACAACTCCCGGACGCGGGAGAAAGATCAGGCTACAATGATAAACTATTGTTGTTTTGTCTGGACTAGAGAAAGTATTAAGGTGCCTGGTATCTTTGGCCCAAGTATGAGTCCGATGAGGATTGGCTGTGTCAAGATCGAAATATATATGTCAATCGGAAAGAACCGTACAGTCAAAAGGAGTCCGAGTATGCGGCTTGTTGGATAGGGAGCGTGGGAGTATAATATTATGTCCCATGAATACGGAGGAATCAGGGAAAGAACAGAAAAAGAATGAACAAGGGAAGCCACAATGGGATCCCTAAACGTGTTTGCCGCACCCATATACTACTTCCTGGAACGAGCCTACGGCTCCCGAAGTACAATCGAATCCAGACTCAGAAAGGGGAACGGACTCTGAACTAAAAGATACAGAACCTGGGGGGTGGGGGGCGGGGGCAGAGTCACTCGAGTCCCCACACGTAAAGGAGGGGCAGAGATCATGGAATATGTAAAGTTATGTCCCTTACGAGAGGCTCCCATTGGGGAAGGTACAATCGCTCCCCTAACCAGCAGTGAAGTCAGGGTCTTTAAAAAGGAAATAAAAAGTTTAATAGAGGATCCGGATGGACTAACCGAACAATTAGAGCAATTCCTAGGGCCTAATTTACACACCTGGGGAAAACTGATGGCAATTTTAGGAACGTTATTTTCAGGGGAAGAACGGGGTATGATTAGGAGAGCGGCTTTACAGGAATGGGAAAGAAGCTCCCAGTTGGGGAAGAAGGGGCCCCAGCAGAACAGAAATTCCCAAATGTTGACCCTCATCGGGAAAATAATGACGGAGAAGATAGGAAGTCAATGCAGGATCTACGAGAAATGGGAATATTAGGAATTAAAGAGGCGGCACCTAGATCACAAAACTTTGTTAAGGCCTTTGAAGTATGAAAGAAAAGGATGAAACCCCTTCTGCATTTCTTAAAAGGCTCAAGGAGGCCACAAGGAAGTATTCGGGAATGGATCCCGATAATCCGATAGCACAGGGACTCTTAAAGGTCCAGTTTGTAACTATATCATGGCCGGACATACAAAAGAAATTACAGAACTTAGATGGATGGAGTGAAAGACAGATGGAAGAACTGTTATGTGAGGCACAGAAAGTGTATGTGAAAAGGGAAGACGAGAAGCAGAAACAGAAAGCCGAAATAATGGTGGTGGCAGTAGAAGAAATAACAAAAAGGAGGATGGGATCAAGGGATAACAGGAAGGGTCGGGGAGGACATGAAAGACAAGGGTCTGACACCCAAGAAAGGAGGCAACAGGCAGGGTGTTACCATTGCGGGAAAGTGGGGCATTTTAAACGGGAATGCCCAGAATTAGCAGGAGAAAGGGAAGCCGTTTCCCTAATGACCTTAGATGATGATTGGGGGAGTCAGGGGTTCCTTCCTCCTGAGACCCACCAGGAATCCTTGATAAATTTAAAGGTGGGACTGGAAGGGGAGGAGGCAGTATTTTTGGTGGACACAGGAGCGGCACGATCATCCCTAATTTTTGGACCTACCGGTGTTAAATTGACTAATGAGGTTTCTGGAGTAAAAGGCGAATTCTTGGTGCCTATTTTTGAACCAACTGTAATTAGAAGGAATGATGAGGAAGTGATAGGACAATTACTATATATTCCTGACATTGGAAGTAATCTATTAGGCAGGGATTTGATTATATTGCTGGGCTTAAACATTGGGGTGGAGGATAGTGCAGTAGCTGTAATAGTGGCTAAGACAACCCAAGGAAGATGGATCCTCCCGGATGGAAAGGAGTTATTAAGTAAACCAGTCATGAGAGACATCCTAACCACCTTGCACCAAGGCAGTCATTGGGGTTCCCAGGCTAGGTGTGACATAGTGTTAAGGAAGTACGGATGTAAAGCAGGTATATGCAGGATGCCCGACTTGCCAAAAGGGATTAATAAGAAAATAACGAGAGAGGGGCCAAGAGGTGGAAGAAACCCTGGGGTAAGATCTTTTCAAAGAATACAGATAGATTACACAGAATTACCCCCAATAGGGAAACAAAAGTACTTATTAGTCCTAATGGATCACCTAACTGAGCGGGTGGAGGCATTTCCAAGCTACCTCGAAGGGAGTAGTGAAAACTCTTTTAGAACATATAATTCCTCAATATGGAGTGGTGGGAAGTATAGATTCAGACCGAGGTAGCCATTTTACCTCTAAGATCCCGAGAGAAGTAATGGTGGGATTAGAGATCTCTTGGGAATTCCACACTCCTTGGGACCCGCCTTCCTCTGGACGGGTGGAACGAATGAATGAAACCTTAAAGAAGCAATTGTCTAGGCTAGTCCTAGAGACTCGATTACCATGGACAAAATGTTTACCTATCACATTGCTACGCATTAGGACTACGCCTAGATGTGATATTGGCCTCTCTCCTTATGAGATCATGTTTGGATTACCTTTCTTGGGTGGAAGAGGGGAATTACCAACTGTAGAGTTCAATGATAAGATTTTAAAGAACTATATTGTGGCGCTCGGCTCTTCTTTGTCTGTCCTTAGGAAGAAGGGTCTGTTGACCCAGACACCTCCACTTGGGTTCGCAGTACATCAGACACAACCGGGTGATTGGGTCCTGATAAAGACCTGGAAAGATACCAAACTGCACCCAAGCTGGGAGGGACCGTTCGTAACCCTCCTGACTACTGAAACAGCCGTCCGAACTGCTGAAAAAGGATGGAGTCATCACACTCATGTTAAGGGCCCGGTGGACGCTCCTTCCCCTTCAGCAGCGTGACAGGCTAACGACCCTTCAGAACAGGATGGCTCTGGATTATATTCTAGCAGAGAAAGATGGTACCTGTGCACTAACTGGAGAGGAATATTGTACGTACATACCTGAGGTCTCCTCTAACATTACTAATATCTCCAAACATGTGCGAGACAAAATCGCCAAGATAAGGGAGGCCAGTAATAGGTACTGGAATGAAAAAGGATGGGAACGGGGGAATTGGGGATTGACTGGTTAGGGAAGGTGGTTAGTCAATCTAACCATCTATGGATTATTGATATTAGTGGGTCTGGTGGTAAGGTTCAATGTCCTAAAATGAGTCGACTGATGACATCCCTTGGGGAAGGAACCCAAGTAAATCATCAGATACTTTTACAATCAGCAGGTGATATGCAACAAAGAGAAAGTCAAAGAATGCTTCTAGAGTTCGAGGGATGAACAACACAAATGTAAAATGTAAGATTGTGAAGCTCATCGCCAGAAGGCGTAAGAGGGCAGAACATTAGAAAATGACTTAAAGGAGACTTAATAAATGCAGAAACAACAGTTAGAGAAAAAGAAAAAGGGGGAATTGTGGGAGATTAGAAATGTAGTTTTTGCAGATGGATGAGGGGAGTGTAGTGGGGGGAAGGGAAGGGGAACATTATACAGACAGTCGCGGAATTCTTGTCGCATGTAGCATGTAGCATACTTAAGGCTAAGACTTTAATGAATATAGAGGGTCTTTTAAAGAAAATAGTTTTAAGCTAGGAAATAACTTTAAAGGGTTGTAGCTGACCACAACAAGAAGCAGCTGGGGCATTTCACAATAAAGCTTACAGTATGAGAAGAAAAACTGGATAAAAGAACAGGCTATAACAAACAAGGTACAAAGAATGCAGACAAGGACAGCAGGACAGCCAGATAAGAAAATAACTAACAAGTGAGGTAGTCGGCTTATGATAGGATGGGAAAAGGGAGGCTTGATTCCACAACTTGTAAACTGAATAAGAATGACTTAATGTGTTGTTTTCGCATGATTTCTGCTTGATTGCAGAAGCGTCCGGTTCTTGCAAGGCTGTAATAAATTGTTTCTGGCTTAGTGGTGCTGGAAGAGCACAGCCATTCAGGCAGAATCTGGTTTCCAGCATCTGCAGTCATTGTTTTTACCTAGTTGATTTTAACCCTACTGTGAATCCCCTTGTAAGGATTCCTGCCTTGAAGAACTTTTCCTCCTCTCTCTACAAGAATCTCAGGGAGTCTCTCTCCCACTGCAACTCCCAGGTCATTTCCTCCTCCCTGACCTATCACCTTCATCCCATCCCACATTCACCTATTGTACTCTATGCTACTCTCTCCCCACCCCCACCCTCCTCTAGCTTATCTCTCCACGCTTCAGGCTCTCTGCCTTTATTCCTGATGAAGGGCTTTTGCCCGAAACGTTGATTTCGCTGCACTTTGGATGCTTCCTGAACTGCTGTGCTCTTCCAGCACCACTGATCCAGAATCTGGTTTCCAGCATCTGCAGTCATTGTTTTTACCCAGGAATAAATTGTTCTTGTTTCCAAGGCTTTCTCTCAGACTGATTGATTTGTGAGTGAGTTCTGTTTCTCACACCCTGACCCCAGGTCAACCCTGACCCCAGGGTAACCCTGACCCCAGGGTAACCCTGACCCCAGTGTAACCCAGACCCCAGGGTAACCCAGTTCCCAGGTTAACCCTGACTCCAGGGCAACCCAGACGCCAGGGTAACCCCAGACGCCAGGGTAACCCAGACCCCAGGGTAACCCAGACCCCCAGGGTAACCCAGACCCCCAGGGTAACCCTGACCCCAGGGTAACCCAGACCCCAGGGTAACCCAGACCCCCAGGGTAACCCTGACCCCAGGGTAACCCTGACCCCAGTGTAACCCAGACCCCAGGGTACCCCAGTCTCCAGGGTACCCCAGTCCCCAGGGTAACCCAGACCCCAGGGTAACCCAGACCCCCAGGGTACCCCTGTCCCCAGTGTAACCCTGTCCCCAGGGTAACCCAGACCCCAGGGTAACCCAGACCTCAGGGTAACCCAGTCCCCAGGGTAACCCAGACCCCAGGGTAACCCAGTCCCCAGGGTAACCCAGACCCCAGGGTACCCCAGTCCCCAGGGTAACCCTGACCCCAGGGTAACCCAGACCCCAGGGTAACCCAGACCCCAGGGTAACCCTTTCCCAGACTAACCCAGTCCCCAGGGTACCCCAATCCCCAGGGTAACCCAGACCCCAGGGTAACCCTTTCCCAGACTAACCCAGTCTGCCAGGCATCAGGTCCCCAGGAAAAGTCAGTTTGTTGGGAGCTGGGTCCCGACGAATAAGGGAAACTTAGTAAAACTGGAGAATGAGGATTCTGGTCCACTTTATCTTGTAAAAGTCAAAATGAATTTCCAGTATGACCAATATGTTCATTTCTGAGTATTACTGTTTATTTTTAACTTTTTGTTTCTTTCCCAGTCTATTAAGGAACTGAGTTGCCATGCAAACCCAGTCCCCTGCTTCAAGCAGGTCTCTACGGGATTTCCTGCATCCTTTCTCTGGTATTCTCTGGCATTCCGCCCCACCCACCACCCCCAACCACTCCCCACCCCCCCCTTGCCCTAGTTTGTGCTGTAATATTAGTTAAACTGCAGCCCTGGTTCCAGGCTGCAATAAACTGTTACTGCTGTCTCCACCTGACTAACTCTACCTTCCTTAGCGAGCTCTTCTCAAATTTCCAAGTTCCTGGATTTAATTGTTTTGACCCCAAGATGACACATTATGACTCAGAGACATTGCTATGACGCTTGGATGTAAAACTGGCCGGTTTACAACTCTCCCTGGGCCACTGGCCCCATCATAAACCCCTCACCGAGTCCCCTACTGGTTTTTCAGGTTCAGCAAGTTCCCTGTAAGTTCTACACCATCCTGACTTGGAATTAACTCAGCCTCTTTGGAGAAAGAATGTCATCTGACATTTCACTTTCACTTAATAAGCAGTCACCGTGAAAACTGGAATGTGGTGTCGGGTTGAAACTGAAGACATGCTCAGCTGAGAAATGGAAATAGCAGTTTGTTACTGAATCACTGGGTGTGTTAACAAGGATGCTGAGCTGAAAATGTGTTGCTGGAAAAGCGCAGCAGGTCAGGCAGCATCCAAGGAGCAGGAGAATAGACGTTTCGGGCATGAGCCCTTCTTCAGGAATTCCTGAAGAAGGGGCTCATGCCCAAAACATCGAATCTCCTGCTCCTTGGATGCTGCCTGACCTGCGCTTTTCCAACAACACATTTTCAGCTCCGCTCTCCAGCATCTGCAGTCCTCACCTTCTCCTGTGTGAGCAAGGATGTCAAGTTTCCAATTCCTAATGCTGTGAAACTGAAGATGGTGGGAGGCAGGGTTTGTCACTGGTGAAACGGTAAACTAATCACAGAACTGAGTAAAGACAAGTAAGGTTCAGAAATCTGTTGTGTGAATGCTCCAAACCTCACCAGAGGGAGGCAGACAGGACAGGTTTTAACAGTACTGAAGGCACAGTTTGAAATGTCTATGAAGAAATAGTTGAAAAGTTCCCGCAAAAAAGGTCAGAGTTAGAGGACAGGATATAACTAAAGTGATGGACCCCACAGAGGGGAACCGAAAGCATGTCCAGCATGTGGAAATCAGTGTTCAACTGCGAGATGCTCCATCACTTTACTCACAAGGGCTTAGTTAGAAAGAAGCAAAGCCAGCCTAAAAAGTAAGGCCGCTAAAGAGATGTCAGATAACAATACCGACAAATCACTCGACACCATTGAACAGATTGGCATTGTCAAGTTTAAAGCTGAGGAATGGTTTGTGATTGTTAGAATGCTGACTACAGAAGGAGTTCTGAAGAAGGGTTACACCCGAAATGTTGACTCCTCCACCTCCTGACGCTGCCTGGCTTGCTGTGCTCTCCCAGCCTCCTGCCTGGCTTGCTGTGCTCTCCCAGCCTCCTGCCTGGCTTGCTGTGCTCTCCCAGCCTCCTGCCTGGCTTGCTGTGCTCTCCCAGCCTCCTGCCTGGCGGGTTTGGGTTCCAGCATCTGCAGTTTTTTTTGTCTGACTGCAGAAAGAGAACTTCAAACGACTGTGAACTGTCAAACACAGGCACTTTCCACAACATCACGGACATGTCGGGAAAGACTGAATTAACTGGGCTTGGACTGGCTGGAGTGGGGAAGAATGGCAAACATATAAAATCCTGACGGGACTGACAGGCAAGTCCAGAACTAAAGGCCACAGTCTTAAGAATAAGGGGTAAGCTATTTAGGACTGAGATGAGGAAGATTTTCTTCACTGAGAGAATTGTGAAAAATTGGAATTCTCTCCCACAGGAAGCTGTTGGGGTCAGTTCATTCAATATATTCAAGAGGGAGCTAGATGTAGCCCTTGGGGCTAAAAGGATCAAAGGGTATGGAGAGAAAGCGGGAATGGGATACTGAGATTCCATGATCAGCCATGATCCTATTGAATGGGGATGAGGGCTCGAAGGGCCGAATGGCCCACTCCTGCACCTATCATTTATATTTCTGTGTTTTGAAGACATGTGCAAGTTATCAGGATAGTGACCTTGAAAATGGAGAGCTCGCGGGTAAGGTGGAGACTAAACAGTGGAACAAAACTCAGCCGAAGAGGAAAGCCTGAGCTGAGAGGCCAGGGCAGTGGGAAGAACAATGATGTGGAGGTGAAGTGAAACCCATTCAGCTCAGCTGAAAGAAGTCTAAAGCTTGGGGTTGGTCATTCACACACCAGGCAAACTTTGTAGCATCTCACAGACCCATTGGCTGCTGAACAGGTCTTCGAGGTCTTCCTGGTCAACATCATTTTGAATCAGATGAGAATGGGAAACCAAAGAAAGACAAGGTGGAGGAGCTGAGAAAGAAAGGAATATTCCAGAAGGTGACCTATCCTACAGACCGGATTAAGAGTGTACTGGCAGTGATAGAAATCTGGGGAGCTGTGACTGTGGATCTAAAGGATCTCAATAAGGCTTGGAAGAGATCTCAATACACGGGGCCAACTTAGAATCCCTCAGTATGGAAACAGACCCGTCAGCCCACAAGTCCACATCACCCATACCCTTACCCTATATTTACCCCTGACTAATACACCTAGTCTACATATCCCTGAATATTATGGGCAATTTAGCGTGGCCAATTTACCTAACCTTTGGATTGTGGGAGGAAACCGGAGCACCCGGAGGGAACCCACACAGACACGGGGAAAACGTGCAAACTCCACACAGAAGTTGCCCAAGGGTGGAATCAAACCTGGGTCCCTGGCGCTGTGCTAACTCCATAACAAACCAAATATCTTTATTCCTTTGAAACCAAGAATTTTGTTATTCATTCATGGGACACGGGAATTGCTGCCTGGACTAACATCTATTGCCTGTACGTTCGTTGCCCTTGAAGTGGTGGGGGGTGAGCTGCCTTCCTGAACCGCTGCAGTCCACCTGCTGTAGGTTGACCCTCAATGTCCTTAGGGAGGGAGTTCCGGGATTTTGACCCAGCGCCTCTGAAATGAATGGCACAATGCACAACAAATTCTGCAATAACTCGTAACTCTCCAAATGTTGCAGGAGATAATGGAAGAATGGTGTGAAAGCATCAAGGTCACACCTGGCGCTACAGAGAACAAGTGACAGCATAAATGGCATATTGGACAAAGAAATTAGAGTAATTCTTCATAAGGAGATGAGAAAAGAAATGCTGAAGTGAATTGATACAAGCCATAGAGAGCTACAGCACAGAAAGAGGCCATTCAACCCATCTTGCTTGTACCAGTCAAAAACAATTACCTAACCATTCTCATAAGCCAATACAGCCATATGGTACATAGGTGTACAAACAGCCCTGTGTGTCCCTGTCAATGAGTTACTGAAGGCTAACTTGCAGGTACAGCATACAAGGGGAGGCAGAGTAACAATAAGGCCATAGGGCAGAGGAGAAGAAGGAGGGCCATTCAGCCCATCGAATCTGCGCCACCATTCAATGGGATCACGACTGATCTGATCATCCCGAACTCCACTTTCCTGCCTTTTCCCCAGGCACCCTTGATTCCCTGACTGATCAAACATCTGTCTCCCTCAGTCCTGAACATGGCTCTGTCCAAAAGTCTTCCATGTTAATGAATTCCTACAGACTTGTTACACTCAGAGAGAAGAAATTCCTCCCCATCTTCCTCTTAAATGTGTGACCCCTTATTCTGAGGTGGTACCCTCTAGACCCAGACCTTCCCACAACAACCTTTCCCCACCCTGTTGGGTCAAGTCCTCTTAGAATTTTGAAGGGATTTTCTTACAAAGGGCAGTTGAGCAGGCTGGGCCTGTACTCATTAAGGTTATCTGTCATTCTTCTGAATTCCAATGAGTACAGGTCCAACCTACTCAACTGCTCTTTGTAAGAAAATCCCTTCATACCCAGGATCAACCTGGTCAACCATCTCTGGACTGCCTCCAATGCCAGTGCATCTTTCCTCAGATAACTGACCCAAAACTGTTCACAGCTGGGATCTGACTAGTTCCTCGCATGGTTTTAGCAAAACACCCACAGTTTTATACTTCATTCCCTCTGACATAAAGGCCAACTTTCCACTTGCTTTCCTTATTAACCATTCACCTTGGATCACAGCTTTTTGTGATTCATGCACAAGAATTCTCCAAATCTGAAACTAAAGACGGAAATTGCTGGAGAAACTCAGCAGGTCTGGCAACATCTGTGGAGAGAGAAAAAGAGTTAACATTTGAGTCTGCTGACTCCTCATCAGAATTCCCCAAATCTGTCTGTGCTGTAGCTTTCTGCAGTCTCTCCCCATTTAAATAATATTCAGCTCCTCTATTCTTACTGCCAAGTGTATAACCTCACACTTCCTGCATTATAGTCCTTCTGCCAAGATTTTGCCCATTCACTAAACATAGAAACATAGAAGATAGGAGCAAGAGCAGGCCATTTGGCCCTTCGAACTTACTCTGCCATTCATCACAATCATGGCTGATTGTCCTACACAGTAGCCCAATCCTGCTTTCTCCCAATAACGTTTGATCCCATTCATACCAACTGCTGTATCTAGCTACCCCTTGAATACAGTAAAGATTTTGGCATCAGCTACTTCCTGTGGGAATTAATTCGCAAGCCCACCACTCTTTGGGTGAAGTAATGTCTCCTCATCACCATCCTAAATGGTCCACCCCGAATCCTCAAACTGTGAACTCTGGTTCTGGATGTACCCACCCATCGGGAACATCCTTTCTGCATCTACCCTCTCTAGTCCTGTTAGAAATTTATAAGTCTTTGAGATCCTCCGCCTCCTCCTCCACTCCCACCCCCCCCCATTCATCTGAACTCCAGTGAAAACAATCCTAACCTCATCCATCTCTCCTCCTACGTAAGTCCTGCTGTTCCCAGAATCAGCCTGGAAAACCTTCCCTTGACAGCAAGAGCATCCTTCCTCACAAAAGACAACCAAAACTACACACAATATTCTAGGTGTGGCCTCACCAAGGCCCTGTATAACTGTAGCAACACATCCCTGCTCCTGTACTCGAAACGTCTCGCAATGAAGGCCAACAAGCTATTTGCTGCCTTTATGTCTGCTGCACCTACATACCTGCCTTCAGCGACTGGTGCACAAAGACACCCAGGTCCCACTTCACACTTCCCTGTTGCAATTTACTGCCATTCAGATAGTAATCTGCCACCTTGTTTTTGTTTCCAAAGTGAAAGGCCTCACATGTATCTAAATTATAACACATCTGATTTGCCCACTCAGCCAACGGGTGCAGATCATGCTGAAGGATCTCAGCATCCCTGTCACAGTTCACCTCCCACCCAACTTAGTATCATTTGCAAACTTTGAGATGTTACATTTCGTTCCCTCATCCAAATCATTAATATACATTGTGAATCCCTGCAGCAACCCACTAGACACTGCCTGCCAATTTGAAAAGGGCCCATTAATTTCCACTCTTTGCTCTCTGTCCACCAGTTTCTATCCATCTCAATACACTCCCCCAATCCTATGGGCTTTCATCTTGCACAATAATCTCTTATGCAGGATTTTGTCAAAAGCTCTCTGAATGTCTAAATATACCACATCGACTGGCTCCCCCATGTCAACTCTACGAGTTACATCTTCAGAGAATTCCAACTGATTTCTCAAGCATCATTTCTCCTTCATAAATCCACGCTGACTTTGTCTGGTCGTGCCACTGTTTTCTCAATGCTCTGCTGTAAAGTCCATGATTATGGATTTGAGAATTTTCCCCAATACCGGTGTTAGGCTTATTGGTCTATAATTCCCTGGTTTCTCTCTTTTTGAATATTGATGTAACATCAGCTATTCTCCAATCTGCAGGGACTCTTCCAGAGTCTAGAGAATCCTGGAAGGTGACCACCAATCTATCCACTATTTCTACAGCCACTTCCTTAAGTACTCTGAGAAGTAAATTATCAGGCCTTGGGGATTTATCCACCTTAAATCCCATCAATTTTCCCAGCACTATTTCTCTATGATAGTGATCTCCCTCAGTTCTTCCCTCTCACTAAATCTTTATTTCTCTGACATTTCTGGTTTCTGATTTGTATCCAGTTTTGAGAAGACAGAACCAAAATAGCAGGAGCCCTGACAGATATTTTTGTGACATCCTTAAATACAGGTACAGTGCCAGAGGACTGGAGGGTAGCTCATGTTGTCCCCCCGTACAAGAAAGGTAGTAGGGATATTCCAGGGAACTACAGACCAGTGAGCCTGATGGCGGTGGTGGGAAAGTTGCTGGAGAAGGTACTGAGGGATAGGATTAATTTATTAGATTAGATTAGATTACTTACAGTGTGGAAACAGGCCCTTCGGCCCAACAAGTCCACACCGATCCGCCGAAGCGCAACCCACCCATACCCCTACATTTACCCCTTTACCTAACACTACGGGCAATTTAGCATGGCCAATTCACCTGACCCGCACATCTTTGGACTGTGGGAGGAAACCGGAGCACCTGGAGGAAAGAATGGGCTTATCAGTGATAGGCAATATTGTTTCATGCGGGGGAGATTGTGCCTTACCAACTTAATAGAGTTCTTCGAGGAAGTGACCAAAGTGAGAGGTGGAAAGTTTAAGGGGGATACACGCGGCAAGTACTTCACACAGAGGGTGGTGGGCGTTTGGAATGTGTTGCTAGCAGAGGTGGTAGAGGCAGGCGCGGTAGATTCATTTAAGATGCGTCGGGACAGATGCATGAGTAGGTGGGGAGCAGAGGGACACAGATGCTTAGGAATTGGGTGACAGGTTTAGACAGTACATTTGGATAGCTCAGGCTTGGAGGGGCCGAAGGGCCTGTTCCTGGGCTGTAAGTTTTCTTTGTTCTTATCTATTCAGTTACACAGCCATTTCTTTGTCTCCTATTATACACTCCCCCATTTCTGTCTGTAGGGGACCTACATTTATCTTCACCAATCTTGTTCACTTCATGTACCAATAGAAACTCTTCGTGTCAGACTTCACGTTCCCTGCAAGCAGCCTTTCGGGCTGTATTTTCCCGTCTTCATCAATCCTTTGGTCCTTCTTTGTTGAATTCCGAACTGTTCCCAGTCCTCAGCCCCATTGCTTTTCTTGGCCAATCTCGATGCTTCTTCCTCAGATTGGATACAATCGCTAATTCCCTTTGTAATCCATGGATTGGCCCTCTTACCCATCATGCCTTTGTGTCGGACAGGCATAAACAGTTGTTACAGCTCCCCCTTGCAATACTTGAATGTTTCTCATTGCCTATCCACTTGAAGTAATTCTCTCAAGTCTATCAAGGCTAACTCAAGCTTCATATCTTCACAGGTTTTCCTTTATTTAGATGCAGCACCCTAGTCTCCCAATCAACGACCTCACTCTCCATCTGGATGTTATGGTCACTCATCCCCAAGGGGTGTCACACAGCTAGATTGGCAATGATTCCGCTCTCATTATACAGTACCCAGCCTAAGGTGGCCTGCTCACTGGTTGGTTCCTTCACATATTGCTCAAGAAAACCATCCCATATACACTCCAGGAATTCCTCCTCTATGATATTGTGGCTAATTTGATCAGTCCAATCTATGTGCAGATTAAAATCACCTATGATCACCAATATTCCCTTATCATCTGCATCTCTAATTCCCTGTTCAGTGCCATTGCCACCATCACCGCTGCAGTTTGAGGGTCTGTATATGATACCCACTAATGTTTTATGCGCCTTGGTATTTCTCAACTCTTTCCATACAGACTCTACATTGCCAGAGCTCATATCCTTTCTCACTAATGCGTTAATTTCCTCTTTATCCAGCAATGTCACTCCACCACCTTTTCCTTTTTGCCTGAATACCCCGGGATTAGATTAGATTAGACTTACAGTGTGGAAACAGGCCCTTCGGCCCAACAAGTCCACACCAACCCGCCGAAGCGCAACCCACCCATACCCCTACATTTACCCCTACCTAACACTACGGACAATTTAGCATGGCCAATTCACCTGACCCGCACATCTTTGGACTGTGGGAGGAAACCGGAGCACCCGGAGGAAACCCACGCAGACACGGGGAGAATGTGCAAACTCCACACAGTCAGTCGCCCGAGTCGGGAATTGAACCCGGGTCTCAGGCGCTGTGAGGCAGCAGTGCTAACCACTGTGCCACCGTGCCGCCCACTAATGTTCAGTGGATGTTCAGTTCCCATCCACATTCACCCTGTAACTGTGCCTCCCTGGTCCCAATTATATCGTACCTGTTTACATCTATCTGTACGATTACGTCAACCACTTTAGTTTGAATGCTTCACGCAGTTAGATATAAAGCTTTTAAATTTGTTCCACTGGTAAATTTCCCTACCTTTTTCTAATTCCTTTGATAAACCGGTCTACTTCCCTCTGCAGATTCTTTGTGTCACCCTCACCATTCTCCTTCCCACTTATCTACAGACTTAGTTATAGTACATTCACTTTCCTCACCCAAGCCATGAATCCAGATTGTAAATAATGCTGGCCCCCAGCACTAATCCTTGTTGCACTCCACCTATTATAGTTTGCCATCCTGAAAATGCCCCCTTTATCCCAATTTTCCACTTTGTATTAGTTAGCTAATTTGTTATCCATGTGGGTATATTGCCTCAAGCACCATGGGCTCTTATCTTACTAAGGCACCTAATGTGTGGTACCTTATCAAACGAAAATCTGAATAGATTACATCCAGTGTTTCCCCTTTATCTATCCTGCCTGTTACCTCATCAAAGAATTCCAGGAAGTTTGTCAGGCCCACTTTCCCCCTATCACGTCTCTGCCCTTATTCACAACTGCCATTCTCTTCGGTCACCACGTTATCGTTCCCTCTGCCATGCACCTCCACAGATACTCAAACTGTTCATCATCACAACATTGCCAGCTCTCGGCATTGGCTAGAGATCTCAGCAGGCTCTTCAAAACTGGAGGTGGGGAGCGTCTTAATCACAGTTCCTCCCAGGATTAT
The DNA here is from genome assembly GCF_020745735.1 of Hemiscyllium ocellatum. NCBI lineage: Eukaryota > Metazoa > Chordata > Chondrichthyes > Orectolobiformes > Hemiscylliidae > Hemiscyllium > Hemiscyllium ocellatum. The sequence goes on from NC_083403.1 coordinate 11,923,520, forward strand.
TTTTTAGATTAGATTCCCTACAGTGTGGAAACCGGCCCTTCGGCCCAACCAGTCCACACCGACCCTCTGAAGAGTAACCCACTCTGACCCACCTCCCTCTGCTAATGCACCTAACACTATGGGCAATTTAGCATGGCCAATTCACCCAACCTGCACATCTTTTGGACTGTGGGAGGAAACCGGAGCACCCGGAGGAAACCCACGCAGTCACGGGGAGAATGTGCAAACTCCACACAGTCAGTCGCCCGAGGCGGGAATTGAACCCAGGTCTCTGGCGCTATGAGGCAGCAGTGCTAACCACTGTGCCACCGTGCCGCCCCTTCGGGGGGGAGGGGGCTTCACATGAATTGGGATGAGGAGCTGCTGGCTGCCATTCTGTTCACCCCAAACCCCCAGCCCCAGCTCCCAGAGGATAACTGGATTGTGCCTCTGGGCATGGCCCACATACAGCAGACAGGCCCCACTGACATGGCAGAGGTCTCTCGTCACCTGATAGATGGCATACATACCTTGGCAGGTGGGCAGGTTGTCCCAAATCCCATCATCTGGGCACAGAGTTACCATGTTTTCCATATCTGGGTAACGGATCTGGAATCCTCGGTGACAGCTGACAGTGAGCTGGTCACCAGGCCGGTAGGTGTTGTTGTACACATCGGCATCTTCAATGTACGGCACAGGGCACACCGTCACTTCAAGGTGAAGAAACAGGTGGTCAGAATCATGGAAGCAAAGGCTTGACCCACCCTGCCTTCCACTCTCTCCTTGGTGTTCATCCTCTCTCCTGATTAGTTCAGCTTCACCCTCGGCTCAAACTCTGCAAAGGTCAGCTCATCTCTCACACGGCAGACCCAACTCATGCATGGGCAGGGAGTGATGCCACGCTGGGCAGGGAGTCACAGTGAATAGAGACCGCCTTCAGGACAAACAAGGTCAGAGTTAAACTAAGCAAAGCAAAAGAGAGGGAGGAAAAACTGAGGTAGAATCCAATCAAATGGAAAGAGAAACATTAGGAAGTAAACAGCAAAAAGAAATATTTGTTTAGGTCCATTCAAAAATGGATGAAACTTGGATTGGTCTAATGTTTGCAAAAGACCTATCTCTGTGTGTGATAGCATGAATGTGTATGTTGTGTGTCAGCCTGTGTTTTGGGGCATTTGTTGTCTGTATGCCAGTAGGTTATGTTGGTGAATGCATTAGCATGTGTGCATATGTACCTGTGTGTGGGTGTGCATTAAGATGTGTGAGTGTGCAGAGTGTGTGTGGGTGTCTGCGTAGGGGTGTGTGTAGGTGCACATGTGGACAGACAGACAGACACACACACGCACACACATACTCACGCTCACGCACACTCATGCTCACACACACCTTTGTCGTTATTGAGGAAGATATAAATAATATCCCAGAATCAGGGGGACATTGGCGAACGAGGAATGAGTGTAAGTAAACCTTGGTAAGAGGATTGTGCTGCAGCAATGGGACTGAACGTTTATAATTCCCCAGGAGCTAACATTCCTCCTCTCAGAATGGTGAAAGAGGTCCCTATGGGGATCATGGATTCATTGATGGTCATCTTCCAAAACTATATAGATTCTGGAGTGGTTCCTGCAGGTTGGAAAAATATCAAATATCATTATGCTATTTGAGAAGGGAGTGAAAGGGAACATGAGGAACTATTAGCCACAGTGGCTGGGAAGATGCTCAAATCTATAACTAATCTGATAAATAGATGGATAATAATGATCTGACTGGATATAGTCAGCAGGTGATTGTGTTGGAAGACACAGTGCAATTTGTTTGAGGATATTACAAACAGCATTGATAAAGGGAAGTCAATGGACATAGTATACTTGGATTTTCAGAACATTTTCAATAAAGGCTTCCCAAAGAGATGGAAACACATTGTGTCATGAGGGAGGTGGAAAGCAGCTTCAGGAGAATTTGGCCAGACTTAGTGAATGGAGGAGAAGATGGCAGATAGAATACCATGTGGAAATATGTCAGGCAGAAGAACCAGGTGTTCCAAGTATTGTTTAAATGCTGAGGGATTGGATAGTGGAGATGGGAAACTATACCTGAGTATCCCTGTCTATGATTCACTGAAGGCCAACGTACAGATACAATATACAAGGGGAGGCAAGGGCCAACAAACAATAAGATCATAAGATGTGGCAGCTGAACTGGGCCATTCAGCCCATTGAGTCTGGTCCACCATTCAATGAGATCTCGGCTGATCTTCAACTCCACGGGATATAGATAAGTTGCAGAGCTGGGCGGAAATGTGGCAAATGGAATTCAATGTAACTAAGTGCGAAGTCGTTCACTTTGGTAGGAATAACAAGATGATGGATTACTGGGCTAATGGTAGGCTACTTGGTAGTGTGGATGAGCAGAGGGATCTTGGTGTCCATGTACACAGAGCTCTGAAAGTTGCCACCCAGGTAAATAGTGCTGTGAGGAAGGCATATGGTGTACTGGGCTTTATTGGCAGAGGAATTGAGTTCCGGAGTCCTGAGGTCATGTTGCAGTTGTATAAGACTCTGGTGAGGCCTCATCTGGAGTATTGTGTGCAGTTTTGGTCGCCATACTATAGGAAGGATGTGGAAGCTTTAGAACGAGTGCAGAGGAGGTTTACCAGGATGTTGCCTGGAATGGTAGGAAAATCTTATGAGGAAAGGCTGAGGCACTTGGGGCTGTTCTCATTGGAGAAGAGAAGGTTTAGGGGAGATCTGATAGAAGTGTATAAGATGATTAGGGGTTTAGATAGGGTAGATACTAAGAACCTTTTACCGCTAATGGAGTCAGGTGTTACTAGGGGACATAGCTTTAAATTAAGGGGTGGTAGGTATAGGACAGATGTTAGGGGTAGATTCTTCACACAGCGGGTTGTGAGTTCATGGAATGCCCTGCCCGTATCAGTGGTGAACTCTCCTTCTTTATGGTCATTTAAGCGGGCAATGGATAGGCATTTGGAAGTTATTGGGCTAGTATAGGTTAGGTAGGATTCGGTCGGCGCAACATCGAGGGCCGAAGGGCCTGTACTGCGCTGTATCCTTCTATGTTCTATGTTCTATGTTCCACCTTCCTGCCTTTACTCCATAACCCTCGATTGTCTTACTGATTAAAAACCGATCTCCACTTTGAATAAACGGAATGACTAACCCTCGATAGTCCCCTGTGGGGAAGGACAACCATCGCAGAGAAGAAATTCCTCCTCATCTCAGTTTTAGACATACAACCTTTAATTCCAGCCCCAACTAATGCACGGCAGTGAAAACACAATTCAATAAAATTCTGGAAGTAAAGGAAAAGTTAGCCGAATGGTGACCACGTACCACGAGCCAATGTTGTAAAAGCCGGTCTGATTCATTAATGTCCTTTAAGGAGGGAAATCTGCCGTCCTTACCTGTTCTGGCCTTTAAGTGACTCCACACCCACAGCAATGTGGCTGGCTCTGAACAAGCCACGCAGACCAAATAGGGATAGGCAATAGTGCTGGCCCAGCCACAGCACGTGAATGTATAAAAACCAAATAGCGAGGCTAATGGGATAACATGCTTGAACATTCTGATGAGATTCCCTACAAGCCCTTCTGCCTAACAAGGCCACCCTGACCCTCTGAAGAGTAACCCACCCAAACCCGGTCCCCTGCCCTATATTTCCCCCTGACTAATGTAGCTAACACTACGGGCAATTTAGGATGGCCAATTCACCTAACCTGCACACCTTTGGACTGTGGGAAGAAACCGGAGCAGCCGGAGGAAACCCACGCAGACACGGGGAGAATGTGCAAACTCCACACAGACAGGTGCCCAAAACGGGAATTGAACCGGGGTTCCTAGTGCTGAGAGGCAGCAGTGCTAACCACTGAGCCACCGTGCCACTTATTCTTGGATATCTAGAATACTCCTCAAGTGGAGTGAAGGACTCTGTGAGTTGGATTCTGTCATCCATTTGGTGAGACAAACTGCCCCTTAATGGAGGTAAAGCGCACCTTGGAAAGGTACGTGACCTGAAGGATGACCCCATTTGGGAAAGGTCAGGTGCGCCTTTCAATTGTTCAAAGTCGATATGTCGGTGTTTAAAAAAGGTGTAGCTGCCTGTCAAACGGATCCAGAATGACATCACACTGCTGCACCCAAGATCAGCAGAAGGAAAATATCTTTACAATGTTGTCAAGAAAAACATGTATCCATTAAACACAATCCACTGATTCCTCAGAAACAACCCCAAACAAGCAGACACAACACAACCAAAACCTACAGCCACATTACCTCACATCAAAGATGTCTCAGAAATGACTTCCAGACTACTCAGGCCCCTTGGCATCGTGGTAGCCCACAAACCCACCAACAGACTTAAACAGTGACTAATAAACCAAAAGGACCCATTAGACACCCATCAGTAAAACTAACATCATTTACAAAATACCATGCAAGAACTGTAAAAAACTCTACATCGGACAAACTAGCAGGAAACTTGCCACCAGGTACATGAACACCAACTGGCCACTAAAAGACATGAAAATGTGTTGCTGGTTAAAGCACAGCAGGTTAGGCAGCATCCAAGGAACAGGAAATTCAACGTTTCGGGCCAGAGCCCTTCATCAGGAATCTGGCTCTGGCCTGAGACGTCGAATTTCCTGCTCCTTGGATGCTGCCTAACCTGCTGTGCTTTAACCAGCAACACATTTTCAGCTCTGATCTCCAGCATCTGCAGACCTCACTTTTTACACCAAAAGACATGACCCACTATCACTAGTTTCCAAACACACAGACAAAGACAAACCACTTTGACTAGGGCAACACACACATCCTCGGACAGGCGAAACAAAGACACGCACGAGAATTCTCAGAGGCATAGCATTCTAACCAGGACTCCATCAATAAACTCATCGACTTAGACCCTATCCACCTTGCCTTGAAAAATAGAACAGGAAATGACATCACTCAAGAAACCAAGACCCATAAATAGAGGCAGGATATACCACCAGCGCTTCACCGGATACGCTCACTGATGATGTTACTGAGTCATGGTGACGAAACGTCTGAAAACAAGCCTTGCAGCTCAGCGAGCTAACATACAAACTTCTCATCAACCTGAGCTACAAATCTTCTCAAACATCACTGACATTGAGCTATCAAACGCTGTCAAACTCCACTGTCTTTTCCCCAGAATGGGGTGCACATTTTCCCCAGGGTGAGGGGTCTCAAAAACAGGGGGCAGATTTTTAAGGTGAGAGGGCAAAAGATCAAAAAAGAGATGACAGGCAATTGTTTTACACAGAGGGTATTCATAGGGTCATAGAGATGTACAGCACGGAAACAGACCCCTCAGTCCAACCGTCCATACATCCCAACCCAATCTAATCCCACCTGTCAGCATCCCAAACCCTTCCTATTCATATACCCATCCAAATGCCTCTTAAATGTTGCAATTGTACCAGCCTCCACCACATCCTCTGGCAGCTCATTCCATATACGTACCACCCTCTGCGTGAAAAAGTTGCCCCTTAGGTCTCTTTTATATCTTTCCCCTCTCACCCTAAGCCTATGCCCTCTAGTTCTGGACTCCCCGACCCCAGGGAAAAGACTTTGTCAATTTTTCCTATCCACGTCCCTCTATAAGGTCACCCCTCAGCCTCCGACGCTCCAGGGAAAACAGCCCCAGCCTGTTCAGCCTCTCCCTGTAGCTCAGATCCTCCAACCCTGGCAACATCCTTGTAAATTCTTCTGAACCCTTTCAAGTTTCACAACATCTTTCCGATAGGAAGGAGACCAGAACTGCATGCGATATTCCAACAGTGGCCTAACCGATGTCCTGTACAGCCACAACATGACCTCCCAACTCCTGTACTCAATATTCTGACCAATCAAAGGAAAGCATACCAAACACCTTCTTCACTATCCTATCTACCTGCAACTCCATTTTCAAGGAGCTATGAACCTGCACTCCAAGGTCTCTTTGTTCAGCAACACTCCCTAGGACCTTACCATTAAGTGCATAAGGTCTGCTTTCCCAAAATACAGCACCTCGCATTTATCTGAATTAAACTCCATCTGCCACTTCTCAGCCCATTGACCCATCTGGTCAAGATCCCATTGAAATCTGAGGTAAACTTCTTCGCTGTCCACTATAACTCCAATTTTGGTGTCATCTGCAAACTTACTAACTGTACCTCTTAACGTTCACATCCAAATCACTGATATAAATGATGAAAAGTAGAGGACCCAGCACCGATCCTTGTGGCACTCCACTGGTCACAGGCCTCCAGTCTGAAAAACAACCCTCCACCACCACCAGTTCATGTGTGGAATTAACTTTTTTAAATTTACAATTTTAAAATACATTTGGATAAGGCCATGACTAGGAAAGGTTTGGAATGATATAGGCCAGGAGCAGGTAGGTGGGACCAATCTAATTTGGGATTATGTTCAGCATGGATTGGTTCGAGCCAAGGATCTGTTTAGGTGCTGTATGACTTTATGACTCTAACTGTCAAAACAACCATTAAAACAATTTAATCTCTTGCTCTTTTAAAATATCTGGACAGTTAAAAAAAGTGATAATCTGTCTGTTGAGACTGGCTTGAGCTTTTCCAACATTGGATAACTGCAAGCTGGAGCCATTATATTCAGGGATTATAGATTTCAAAAGGATCTATTAAAATCAGGGGTTACCTTCCTATCACTCTTAACAGCTACAAGTGGTTTTGACTGTTTAATGTGAGCTTGAGACACTTCAATGAAATGTTTTTATGAAGTGAATTCTGATGTAGTAAATGTATTTTAAGAACGAGAGTGTTTTACTCAATGTAATGAAATCTGCAATACATGCTATTCAATCAAAGTTCATTTTTCTCATCTCTGCATTGTTCCTAAGATCTATCCATGGCAGGGTTGGCATTGTAGATGGGAATATATTAACATGATTTGGCACTAAATTGGCGTACAAGTTATAAAGGGCTTTGGAGATGAGTGGGGAGGTGGCATTAAGGATCATGGGGTTATGTAGATGGCACCATAGAGGTTACCAGGGGACATTGGCGTAAATGGGAATGGTGTGGGATTTATAGTTATGAAGTGGTATGGGGTTCAGAAGGGGTTTATACTGCTTCTATTTCTCATGCTCTCAGGTACCAATAGTGAGGTTGGGTGAAAGGGTTAGGAGGGGTGTCCTGGTCCTCTTTGTCTCCTTCCTTGATACTGAGGTTTTGAGACCAGTGGGCACTGCAGAGTTAGGGGAGTGTCATGCCTGTAATTTAGTAAGTTCCTGTCCCATTAAATATGGTTCTGGTTCAACTGTCAGTTTGAGTTTTATTTCGATACAAGGGCCCATTATTATATTTGACTTACCCTTTTAAAAAATAGTAAAAAGTGAGGACTGCAGATGCTGGAGATCAGAGCTGAAAATGTGTTGCTGGTTAAAGCACAGCAGGTCAGGCAGCATCCAAGGAACAGGAAATTCGATGTCTCGGGCCAGAGCCAGATTCCTGATGAAGGGCTCTGGCCCGAAACGTCGAATTTCCTGTTCCTTGGATGCTGCCTGACTTGCTGTGCTTTAACCAGCAACACATTTTCAGCCCTTTTAAAAAATAGTAGGTCAGAGATCAAAGGTCTGTACCACTCAATATAGTACATTGGGCAAGTGTAATCTTGTCACAGTGTCATACAGACCCTGCCATCTGTCCAGTCCGTACCGACTGTAATCCCAAACTGAAGTAGTCCCACCAACCTGGCTCATATCTCTCCAAATCTTTCCTACTTATGTACTTACCCAAATATCTTGTAAACATTGTAATTGTGCCCACATCCACCATTCCCTCAGGAAGTTCTTTCCACACGCGAACCTCCCTCTGCGTTAAACATGTGTCTCCTACATCCTTTTTAAAATCTCTCTCCTCTCACCTTAAAGATGTGCCCCCCATGAAATTTCCCATCTTAGATAGAAGACAACAACCATCACATCTATCTGTACCTCTCATTATTTTATAAACTTCTGTCAGGTCACCTCTCAACTTCCTACGCTCCAGTTAAAAAGGTTCCAGCCTTTCTTTAGAACTCTGACCTTCCCTGCCCGGCAACATCCTGGTAAATCCTGTCTGAACCCTCTCCAGTTTAATAATATCCTTCCTATAACTGGGCTACCAGACTGCACACAGTGCCCCAGAAAAGGCCTCACCTATGTTCTGTATAACCTCAACATAACGTCCCAATTCCTATTCTCAAAAGGACTTAGTCATGAAGGCAGGCACTAAACACCTTTTAATCATCCTGTCTCCATGTGATGTAAACTTTAAAGCACGATGTACCTGAACCCCTAAGTGCCTCTGTTCTACACCACAACCCAAGATCCCACCATTAATGGTATAAGCCTAACCCTGGCGCCTATTTGATCAAAATCCTTTTGTAATCTTAGGAAACCTTTTCTCACTGTCCATTTTAGCACTAATTTTGATGTCATCCACAAACTTCCTAACCTTCTTTGTTCTCATCCATACCATTTCTATAAATGATTAACAGGAGAGGACCCAGAACCGATTCCTGTGGAACACCTCTGGTCACAGGCCTCCAGTCTGAAAAACAACCGTCCACCATTACTCACTGTCTCCTGCTGTTCAGCCAACTTTGTATTCAATTGGCAAGTTCAACCTGAATCCCATGGGAGCTAACTTTACTAATTAGTCTACCATGCAGAATCTTGCGAAAGGGTTTACTAAAGTTGAAACAAACATCTACTGCTCTGCCACCATCAATCTTTTTGATAACTTCTTCAAAAACATTTGTGAAACACGATTTTCCTCACAAAACCATGCTGACTATCCCTAATCAATTTTTGCTTCTCTGAATGTCCATAAATCCGAACTTTTATAATCACTTCCAACAACTTACCAACCAACACAGGTCTATAGTATCCCAGTTTCTCCTTACACCATTTCGTAAATAAAGCTATGACATGAGCCACCCTGCGATCATCAGGCATCTCACCTGCAGTTATAGGTGACACAAATATTTCTGCAAGGGGTCTCGTAATTTCCTCCCTTACTTCCCACAACATTCCGGGATACATTAGATCATGTCCCGGAGATTTATCCACCTTTATATTCTCAAAGACTTCTTGAACTTTCTCTTCTGTAATGTGAACTATTGTTAAAACAACAAAGTTTATTTCTCTACATTCTCTAGACTCCATTACTTTCCACCCAGTAAAAACTGACACAAAATATTCTCCCATCTACAGGGGTTCGAAGATGACCTCCTTGATCTTTAAGGGGCCCGAACCTCTCTAATTACTCTCTTGTTCTTAATGTGTTTGGAGAATCTCTTTCAATTATCCTTCCTCTTATCTGTCAATGCTTTATAGAACATAGAACATAGAAGGATACAGCGCAGTACAGGCCCTTCGGCCCTCGATGTTGCGCCGACCGAATCCTACCTAACCTATACTAGCCCAATAACTTCCAAATGCCTATCCAATGCCCGCTTAAATGACCATAAAGAAGGAGAGTTCACCACTGATACGGGCAGGGCATTCCATGAACTCACAACCCGCTGTGTGAAGAATCTACCCCTAACATCTGTCCTATACCTACCACCCCTTAATTTAAAGCTATGTCCCCTAGTAACACCTGACTCCATTAGCGGTAAAAGGTTCTTAGTATCTACCCTATCTAAACCCCTAATCATCTTATACACTTCTATCAGATCTCCCCTAAACCTTCTCTTCTCCAATGAGAACAGCCCCAAGTGCCTCAGCCTTTCCTCATAAGATTTTCCTACCATTCCAGGCAACATCCTGGTAAACCTCCTCTGCACGCGTTCCAATGCCTCCACATCCTTCCTATAGTATGGCGACCAAAACTGCACACAATACTCCAGATGAGGCCGCACCAGAGTCTTATACAACTGCAACATGACCTCAGGACTCCGGAACTCAATTCCTCTGCCAATAAAGCCCAGTACACCATATGCCTTCCTCACAGCACTATTTACCTGGGTGGCAACTTTCAGAGATCTGTGTACATAGACACCAAGATCCCTCTGCTCATCCACACTACCAAGTAGCCTACCATTAGCCCAGTAATCCATCATCTTGTTATTCCTACCAAAGTGAACGACTTCGCACTTAGCTACATTGAATTCCATTTGCCACATTTCCGCCCAGCTCTGCAACTTATCTATATCCCGCTGTAACCTACCACTTCCTTCCTCACTCTCCACAACTCCACCGACTTTTGTGTCATCCGCAAACTTGCTTACCCAGCTTTCAAGTCCTTCCTCTAGATCATTTATAAAGATAACAAAAAGCAATGGTCCCAAAACAGATCCTTGTGGTACACCGCTAGTAACTGCACTCCAAGATGAACATAATCCATCAACTACTACCCTCTGTCTCCTTCCAGCCAGCCAATTCCTAATCCAAACCTCTAATGTATCCTCAATGCCATACCTCCGAAGTTTTAGCATTAGCCTACCATGGGGAACCTTATCGAACGCCTTACTAAAATCCATATACACAACATCTACTGCTTTACCCTCATCCACTTCCTTGGTCACCTTCTCAAAGAACTCAATAAGGTTTGTGAGGCACGACCTGCCCTTCACAAAACCATGCTGGCTATCCCTGATCACGTTATTCCTACCCAGATGTTCATAAATCTTATCCCTTACCATTCTCTCTAAGACTTTGCCCACCACTGAAGTCAGACTCACTGGCCTATAGTTGCTAGGGCTATCCCTACTCCCTTTCTTGAACAATGGGACCACATTCGCTATCCTCCAGTCCTCTGGTACTATTCCTGTTGACAACGATGACATAAAAATCCAGGCCAATGGCTCTGCTATCTCCTCCCTAGCTTCCCATAGGATCCTGGGGTAAATGCCATCAGGCCCAGGAGACTTATCTATATTCATCCTTTCCAATATTCCCAAAACCTCTTCCCTGCATATTTCCAGGGCATCCATTCTAATTATTTGTGATTCCATATTCACATCAGCAACAGTGTCCTGTTCCTGAGTGAATACTGATGAAAAGTACTGATTTAATGTCTCTCCAATCTCCTCCGCCTCCACACACAACTTCCCACTACTATCCTTGACTGGACCGATACCTACCCTAGTCATCCTTTTATTCTTGACATACCTATAGAAAGCCTTTGGGTTTTCCCTAATCCTACCAGCTAAAGACTTTTCATGTCCCCTTCTCGCTTCTCTTAGCTCCCTCTTTAGCTCCTTCCTGGCTACCTTATAACTCTCAATCGCCCCTACTGAACCTTCACGCCTCATCTTTACATATGCCGCCTTCTTCCCTTTCACAAGGGACTCCAATTCCTTACTAAACCACGGCTGCCTCACAAGGCCCTTTACACCATGCCTGACTGGTACATACCTATCGAGGACACGCAGTAGCTGCTCCTTGAACACTCCCCACATCTCATTAGTGTTCTTCTCTTGAAGCCTGTTTTTCCAATCCACACATCCTAAGTCATGCCTCACTGCATCATAATTTCCCTGCCCCCAGCTATAGCTCTTGCCCTGCGGCACACGATTATCCCTCTCCATCACTAAAGTAAAAGTCACCGAGTTGTGGTCACTGTCCCCGAAGTGCTCACCTACCTCCAAGTCCAACACCTGGCCTGGTTCATTACCTAGAACCAAATCCAATATAGCCTCCCCTCTTGTTGGCCTGTCGACATATTGTGTCAGGAAACCCTCCTGCACACATTGTACAAACACCGACCCATCTAATGAACTCGAGCTATAGCTCTCCCAGTGAATATCTGGGAAGTTAAAGTCCCCCATAACAACCACCCTGCTACCTTCACTCTTTTCCTGAATCATCCTCGCAATATTATCCTCTACTTCTCTAGGACTATTAGGAGGCCTGTAGAAAACACCTAACAGGGTGACCTCACCTTTCCTATTTCTAACCTCAGCCCAAACTACCTCAGATGGCAAGTCCTCTTCCATCGTCCATTCCACTGCTGTGATACTGTCTTTGACAAGTAATGCCACGCCTCCCCCTTTTTTACCCCCATGTCTGATCCTACTAAAACATTTGAACCCTGGAACGTGCAACAGCCATTCTTGTCCCTGTTCTACCCACGTCTCTGTAATGGCCACAACATCGAAGTCCCAGGTACCAACCCACGCTGCAAGTTCACCTACCTTATTCCTTATACTTCTGGCATTGAAGTATACACACTTCAATCCACCTTTCTGGTTACAGTCACCCTCCTTAGAGATCGCTGCATTATTCCTAACCTCCCTACACTCAAGGTCCTGTACCCTATAGCTACAGTCCTGGTTCCCATGCCCCCGCGGAGTTAGTTTAAACCCTCCCAAAGAGCACTAGCAAACCTCCCCCCAAGGATACTGGTGCCCCTCAGGTTCAAGTGTAGACCATCCTTTTTATAGAGGTCCCACCTTCCCCAGAAAGGACCCCAGTTATCCAGAAACCGGAATCCCTCCCTCCTGCACCATCCCTGTAGCCACGCATTTAACTGCTCTCTCTCCCTGTTCCTCGACTCTCTATCACGTGGCACGGGTAACAAACCAGAGACTACAACTCTGTTTGTTCTAACTCTGAGCTTCCAACCTAGCTCCCTGAAAGCCTGCCTTACATCCTCACCCTTCTTCCTACCTATATCGTTGGTGCCAACGTGGACCACGATCTGGGGCTGCTCCCCCTCCCCCTTAAGGACCCGGAAAGCACGATCAGCGACATCACGTACCCTTGCACCTGGGAGGCAACATACCAAACGTGAGTCCCTGTCGCCCCCACAAAACCGTCTGTCTGTACCCCTCACTATCGAGTCCCCAAGAACAATTGCTCTACCTTTCTCCACCCTACCCTTCTGAGCAACGGGGCCAGGCTCCGTGCCAGAGGCCTGAACCTCGTTGCTTGCCCCTGGTAAGTCATCCCCCCCACAAGTATCCAAAACGGTATCCTCTTCCTGATTTGTCTCTTCAGTCTTCCCCTAAACTCTTTACATTGATGAGGAGATTCCATTGAACCAAGTTGTCTCTATCTAAAATATGAATCTCTCATATTCTCGACTAGAGCCTCAATATCTTTATTCATCCATCGTTCCCTAATCTTACCAGCCTAACCCTTCACTCTAACAGGAATGTAATGCCTCTGAACTCTCGCCATCACACTCTTGAACACCTCCCACTTGGCAGACGTCCTTTTACCTGCGAACAGTCTGTTCCAATCAATTTATTAAAGCTCCTGTCTCATACCATTAAAATATATAACTCCGTTTTCTTTCAACTGCAGTTTGTGAATCTGATAAACTTGTACGGTCCTTGATGAATTTGCTAGATAACAGCCTGGAGTTGTAACAATGATCTTGTAAACTGGACAACAGCCTGATTAAATAAAAGCAGATGTAAAAACTGGTGGTAGGAACTGCTAATAGGCCCCAGTTCCCAGGAATCAGACCTGGGAACAATTCAGTCAAATAACTCAGCCATCAGAAGAACTTGTCCCAGTTTGCGAATATACCCCGTGGTGTGGGAAGGCAAGACAGAGGAGATAAAATGACAAAAGGCATGAAAACATGGCAAATGGATTTGAATTTGATCTGTACTGTAACTTCTTTTCACCTGGTCGAGGGGCAGATGTTCCTGAGTTACAACCATCACAGTGTACAGAGCTGATAGAGGCTCCGCAAGGTGATTTATTCTTCACATTCCCAAACTAACACGGATTTCACTTGCAAGAAAATCACTAACAATCACGCCCGACTCACTCACAGGCTCACACTCACTCACTGACACACTCAATCACACACTCACTCACAGGCTCACACTCACTCACAGACTCACTCAACCACAGGCTGACACTCACTCAATGACTCACACTATTGGACTCACACTCAATCACAGGCTCACACTCACTCACTCACAGACTCACACCATTGTACTCACACTCAATCACAGGCTCACACTCACTCACTCAATGACTCACACACACAGACTCATTGGCTCACACTCACAGGCGCACACTCACTCACTCAGACTCACACTCACAGACTCATTCACAGGCTCACACTGATGGACCCACACGTAATCACAGGCTCACACTCACTCAATGACTCATACTCACAAGCTCACACACGGGACTCACACTCACCCCCCTGGACCCGCACTCGCCCCCCCGGACCCGCACTCGCCCCCCCCGGACCCGCACTCGCCCCCCCCCCCCCCTCGGACCCGCACTCACCCAATGACACGCACACACGTACAGCCACGGACACACACACATACAGCCACGGACACGCACACACGTACAGCCACGGACACACACACATACAGCCACGGACACACACACATGTACAGCCACGGACACACACACGTACAGCCACAGACACACACACGTACAGCCACAGACACACACACGTACAGCCACAGACACACACACGTACAGCCACGGACACACACACGTACAGCCACGGACACACACACACATGTACAGCCACGGACACACACACACACACACGTACAGCCACGGACACACACACATACAGCCACGGACACACACACATACAGCCACGGACACACACACATACAGCCACGGACACACACACATGCACAGCCACGGACACACACACATGCACAGCCACGGACACACATGCACAGCCACGGACACACACACGTACAGCCACGGACACACACACGTACAGCCACGGACACACACACACGCACAGCCACGGACACACACACACACACGCACAGCCACGGACACACACACACACGCACAGCCACGGACACACACACACACGCACAGCCACTGACACACACACGTACAGCCACTGACACACACACACACACTTACAGCCACGGACACACACACACACGTACAGCCACGGACACACACACACACACGTACAGCCACGGACACACACACTCGTACAGCCACGGACATTCAGACACACGTACAGCCACGGACACACACACGTACAGCCACGGACACACACACGTACAGCCACGGACACACACACATGTACAGCCACGGACACACACACACACACACGTACAGCCACGGACACACACACACACACGTACAGCCACGGACACACACACACGTACATGATAGACACACACACATGTACAGCCACATACACACGTACAGCCATGGACACGCACACACGTACAGCCACGGACACACGTACAGCCACGGACACACGTACAGCCACGGACACACGTACAGCCACGGACACACACACGTACAGCCACGGACACGCACAGCCACTGACACGCACACACATACAGCCACGGACACACATGTACAGCCACGGACACGCACACGAACTACCACTGACACACACACACAGCCACTGACACACACCTGTACAAACACGGACCCACACGTACTGCCACTGACACACACGTACAGTCATGGACACACACACATACTGGCACTGGCACACGTGTACAGTCATGGACACACACGCATACGCACTGCCATGCAGACTCAGTCAGGGCAGCTGCTTCTTGCCCTTACACTTACATTCTGAGAGACAGACAGGAGTGGGGCTGGGTTCCCAAGCCAGACTTCCATCTTCCTGCCTTTGGCACTCTACCTTCAGTGGGCCCTTCAGTTTGTAACCGTCCTGGCAGTGAAACCTCACCAGGGCTCCCTGATGGAAGGCTCCAGGGGGAGTCCCAGTCCTGGCTCCATGCTCCGGAGACCCAGGGTCAGTACAGGAGTTCAGCTCATCACCTTGGGGAAAGAGGGGTTAACGTTACTGAGTCACTCCGTCAGCACTGGGCAGGAACTACAACAACACAGCACTAACACTGACTGCTACATCCACCCCATCTCACCTCCACCCAGCCATCGGGGGGAGGGGCAACGCGGCTGAGGGGAGAGAGCTGAGGGAGGGGAGGAGACAGGACGGGGGAAGGGGGCGAAGGGAGAGGGGGCTGAGGGAGGGGGCTGAGGAAGGGGAGGAGACAGGACAGGGGAAGGGGGCGAAGGGAGAGGGGGCTGAGGGAGGGGGCTGAGGGAGGGACCTGAGAGACGGGAGGAGACAGGGCAGGGGAAGGGGGCGAAGGGAGAGGGGGCTGAGGGAGGGGGCTGAGGAAGGGGGGGAGACAGGACAGGGGAAGGGGGCGAAGGGAGAGGGGGCTGAGGGAGGGGGCTGAGGGAGGGGAGGAGACAGGACGGGGAAGGGGGCGAAGGGAGAGGGGGCTGAGGGAGGGACCTGAGAGACGGGAGGAGACAGGGCAGGGGAAGGGGGCGAAGGGACAGGGGGCTGAGGGAGGGGGCTGAGGGAGGGGAGGAGACAGGACAGGGGAAGGGGGTGAAGGGAGAGGGGGCTGAGGGAGGGGGCTGAGGGAGGGGAGAAGACAGGACAGGGGAAGGGGGCAATGGGAGAGGGCGCTGAGGGAGGGGGCTGAGGAAGGGGAGGAGACAGGACAGGGGAAGGGGGTGAAAGGAGAGGGGGCTAAGGAAGGGGGCTGAGGGAGGGGGCTGAGGGAAGGCGCTGAGGGAGGGCGCTGAGGGAGGGGAGGAGACAGGGCAGGGGAAGGGGGCAAAGGGAGAGGGGGCGAAGGGAGAGGGGGCTGAGGGAGAGGGGGCTGAGGGAGGGCAGGGAAAGAGGGTGAAGAGAGAGGGGGCTCAGGAAGGGGGTTGAGGGAGGAGAGGAGACAGGGCAGGGGAAGGGGGTGAAGGGAGAGGGGCTGAGGGAGGGAGCTGAGGGAGGGCAGGGGAAGGGGGTGAAGGGAGAGGGGGCTCAGGGAGGGGTGTGTCTGAGGGAGGAGGGAACCCATCCCCTTAGTGCTTAACTCACTTACTGTTTAAAAATCTGTAAACTTATTTTTCTTTCACATCTGAGCAGAAATCACAGTCAAGTCGATAGGCCCATGCAGAATGGGATCTCTCTCGTCATCCTCCCTCCTTCTCCCCTCCTTTCGCTTTTCTTCCTTTTCCTCAACCCTTCCTCCTCCCTCGAGCCCACCCAGCCCACCCCTCACTCTCGCTGTGTAGGGGCCACAGGGTCAGCTCTCTATTCGGCTAACATTTATCAGCTAAACCAGGAGACAATCCTGAAAGTGACCGGGATATGCTGCAAAGATGGATATCAGGGATTCCTGGTGGTGTGGGGCTGTGACCATTCCCTATTCCCACAGCTGTCTGCACTGTGGCCTTGCCCCTGGGAAGATGTGATCTATATGGACTTCAGTAAGGCGTTCGACAAGGTTCCCCATGGGTGACTGATTAGCAAGGTTAGATCTCCTGGAATACAGGGAGAACTAGCCATTTGGATACAGAACTGGCTCAAAGGTAGAAGACAGAGGGTGGTGGTGAAGCGTTGTTTTTCAGACTGGAGGCCTGTGACCAGTGGAGTTCCACAAGGATCGGTGCTGGGCCCTCTATTTTTTGTCATTTACATAAATGATTTGGATGTGAGCATAAGAGGGACAGTTAGTAAGTTTGCAGATGACACCAAAATTGGAGGTGTAGTGGACAGCGAAGAGGGTTACCTCAGATTACAACAGGATCTGGACCAGATGGGCCAATGGGCTGAGAAGTGGCAGATGGAGTTTAATTCAGATAAATGCGAGGTGCTGCATTTTGGGAAAGCAAATCTTAGCAGGACTTATACACTGAATGGTAAGGTCCTAGGGAGTGTTGCTGAACAAAGAGACCTTGGAGTGCAGGTTCATAGCTCCTTGAAAGTGGAGTCACAGGTAGATAGGATAGTGAAGGCGGCGTTTGGTATGCTTTCCTTTATTGGTCAGAGTATTGAGTACAGGAGTTGGGAGGTCATGTTGCGGCTGTACAGGACATTGGTTAGGCCACTGTTGGAATATTGCATGCAATTCTGGTCTCCTTCCTATCGGAAAGATGTTGTGAAACTTGAAAGGGTCAGAAAAGATTTACAAGGATGTTGCCAGGGTTGGAGGATTTGAGCTTTAGGGAGAAGCTGAACAGGCTGGGGTTGTTTTCCCTGGAGCGTCAGAGGCTGAGGGGTGATCTTATAGAGGTTTACAAAATTATGAGAGGCATGGGTAGGGTAAATAGGCTAAGTGAAAGCACAGCAGGTTAGGCAGCATCTCAGGAATAGAGAATTCGACGTTTCGAGCATAAGCCCTTCATCAGGAAAGGGCTTATGCTTGAAACGTCGAATTCTCTATTCCTGAGATGCTGCCTAACCTGCTGTGCTTTGACCAGCAACACATTTGCAGCTGTGATCTCCAGCATCTGCAGACCTCATTTTTTACTAAATAGGCTAAGTATTTTCCCTGGAGTCAGGGAGTCCAGAACTAGAGGGGCATAGGTTTAGGGTGAGAGGGGAAAGATATAAAAGAGACCTAAGGGGCAACTTTTTCACGCAGATGGTGGTACGTGTATGGAATGAGCTGCCAGAGGATGTGGTGGAGGCTGGTACAATTGCAACATTTAAGAGGCATCTGGATGGGTATATGAATAGGAAGGGTTTGGAGGGATATGGGCCGGGTGCTGGCAGGTGGGACTAGATTGGGTTGGGATATCTGGTCAGCATGGACAGGTTGGACCGAAGGGTCTGTTTCCATGTTGTACATCTCTATGACTCTATGAGCCTAAGAGAAGTGGGAATATTTTTGGAAATGAATGATGTTTGCAGTTTGTGTGGTTGGTACCAAGTCCACATTCGGCCAGTCCCATACTGGACAGAACAAGGTTAATCTGTAAATTCTTCCCTTTACCCGTGATGCCCATCCCAATCCGTGATCAAGGTATCACACCGGACTATTTCCCAGACTGATCTGTCGAGAGTTCTGCAGCACCTCGATCTTACGGATCTTTATGGAGTTCAATGTAGCTAAGTATGAAGTCATTCACTTTGGTAGGAGTAACAAGATGATGGATTACTGGGCTAATGGTAGGCTACTTGGTAGTGTGGATGAGCAGTGGGATCTTGGTGTCCATGTACACAGATCTCTGAAAGTTGCCACCCAGGTAAATAGTGCTGTGAAGAAGGCATATGGTGTACTGGGCTTTATTGGTAGAGGAATTGAGTTCCAGAGTCCTGAGGTCATGTTGCAACTGTATAAGACTCTGGTGCGGCCTCATCTGGAGTATTGTGTGCAGTTTTGGTCGCCATACTATAGGAAGGATGTGGAGGCATTGGAACGAGTGCAGAGGAGGTTTACCAGGATGTTGCCTGGCATGGTAGGAAGATCGTATGAGGAAAGGCTGAGGCACTTGGGGCTGTTCTCATTGGAGAAAAGAAGGTTTAGGGGAGATTTGATAGAGGTGTACAAGATGATTAGGGGTTTAGATAGGGTAGACACTGAGAACCTTTTTCTGTTAATGGAGTCAGCTGTTACCAGGGGACACAGCTTTAAATTAAAGGGTGATAGGTATAGGACAGATGTTAGGGGTAGATTCTTTACTCAGCGGGTTGTGAGTTCATGGAATGCCCTGCCAGTAACAGTGGTGAACTCTCCCTCTTTATGGTCATTTAAGCGGGCATTGGATAGGCATATGGAGGTTATTGGGCTAGTGTAGGTTAGGTAGACTTTGGTCGGCGCAACATCGAGGGCCGAAGGGCCTGTACTGCGCTGTATTTTTCTATGTTCTATGTTCTTACATTCACTGAGTAAGGATCCCACACAGACTGCACCTACTCCAAGACCATTCAAACAAATAAACTCTGATTTATTTAGTAAGATCCAAACATCCCTACCCAGAAATCCTGGAACCCTAAAACAAAAAAAAACTGCAGAATGCTGGAAATCTGAAATGAAAACAGAAATACTTGGAGGAACTCAGCAGGTCTGGCAATATCTGTGGAGACAGGAAGCAGGTTCCTATAATCCTGTTGACTTGGTACGTGACTTGTTGAATGTGAGATTTCGAGTGAGATTTTTAAAAACCATCCTTGGGAGGTGGGTGTCACTGGCTGGGCCCAGAATTTATTGCCCGTTCTGAGTTGCCCCTGACAAGGTGGGGGTGAGCTGCCTTCTTGAGGCCCCCAGGTATGGCTATTCAGTTGCCTGTCTGACAATTGGTTTATAGAAGTTAGAGTTCACTATTGGTGGGGACTATTTGGTGGTAATAATCAGTTTTTGGCATTAAACGCCATCGATGCTGCCCTCGTTACAACTTCAGAAGATCATCTTACAGAGAAATGACCTTGAGCTTTCCCACACGGTCACCTGTGAACGCTCCAGTTTGTAAAATGTTGGGAAGACCTGATGTTTCGGTGGCTGAAGGTCCCACCTCAGTGTCATGGGACATGACCGCTGGGAGGGGATGTTTGTCCATCACACGTTAGTCTTTATTTTACATCCATTACGAGTGAAGCATCAGCATGTCAGGAAAGCGGTGATTTGGTCAATTTGGCTGTCTACCAAGCAGGACACTGTCAGCTTTGCTTCTCCATTTGCACTCACTCCTTCCTGCTCCCTATTCTACGTCCTACCACTCCTCCACCTTCCCAGCTCTCCCTCTCTCCAGCCTCATCGTCATAGGCTTTTCTCCTTTGCCCATTGTCCTCTTCCCTCATTCGCCCCACTTCCCTTCGATCTCTCTGTCCTTCCTCCACTCTCCATTCCCTCACTCCTACCACTCTCGCTCGGTCTTTTCTCCCTCCCATTCCTCTGTCTCACTCACCCCCTCCCCCTACCCCCATTAACCGCGTTCCTTCCTCCCTGCCACCGCCCCCCCTCACCTGATGAAAGGGGGGTCATAAAGTTGCTGAGACAGCTGGGGACTGAGCTCCAGGTACCGTCCTCCTGACACCTGGGAAGGGCCTCTGTTGACCGTGGGTCGAGGTGGAAGCCAGTCAGACAGCGGAACACCAACGTGTCGTCGAGCCGGTACGTCCTGTTCTCCACCTCTCCATTGGTGATGCTTACAACTTGACAGACGAGAACTGAAAAGGCAAGAGGGCACCTGAATTAATCACGGAGACTTTGTGACACCCAGCGCTCTGAACTCCAAGGATGGCTTGTGTTAAATATTCATGAGGGACCAGTGGTGGTATACGGGTAACATCACTGCATTAGCATTCCAAAACTCCAGGCCAATGTTGTGTCAGTGGTGAAAGTCCAATTCGATAAATGTCTGAAAGTAAAAGTCAGGTATCCAATGGTGATTGCCACAAATACCCATCTGACTCAGATTCATGAATGTCCTTTAGGAAGGAAAACTGCCACCCTTACCTGGAATGGCCTACACGTGACTCCAAACCCACAGCAATGGGGTTGACTCTTAACTGTCCTCTGAAATGATCCGGTATGTTCATGGACACCTAGGGATGGACTATAACCTATGTTGCCCCACCCTTGTGAAACCCATGAATGAATTTAAAATATCTGCCTCAGGTGATGCTTTCTGGGGGTCAGTGAGCAATTCAGCCTCACCCTGAAGGCCTCACCCTGAAGGCCTCACCCTGAAGGCCTCACCCTGAAGACCGTGCAGGTAGGTGTTGGGAGGTATGAAGATGACAAGTCAAGGAACAGGAGGAGAGAGATTCCTACCGTCTGGCAGTGGGCTAAGAATCACCGCACTGTAATGTCCAGGAGTATCAACACGCAGCCTGTAAAATACCTGTGGACCCAGTCACACCCGAATGAAGGCAAAATACTGTGGATGCTGGAAATCTGAGACAAACACAGGGAATGCTGGAGAAACTCAGCAGGTCTGGCAGCGTCGGTGGACACAGAGATACCACGCGTGCCTTGTTTACTTTGATCTCAGCATTGAGGGCCCATTTCCTCCCTCTCACACCTTAACTTACGCCCATTCTGTTTTTTTTGCCTCTTTCTCCACCATTAACAGGTTATAGTCCAACAGGTTTATTTGAAATCACAAGCTTTCGGAGCCTGATGTCATGTGACAAAAGGGTAGCACTCCGAAAGCTTATACTTCCAAATAAAACTGTTGGCCTATAACCTGGTGTTGTGTGATTTGTCCAGCCAAGTCCAACACCAGCACCTCCCCATCATGTCCACCATTAACAACTGGGCCTCTACCTCTGTGAAAAATACTCAAAATTCAACTCATGTTCAGCTTATCCCAGTTGCTCTGCATTTTGGGAAAGCAAATCTTAGCAGGACTTATACACTTAATGGTAAGGTCCTAGGGAGTGATGCTGAACAAAGAGACCTTGGAGTGCAGGTTCATAACTCCTTGAAAGTGGAGTCACAGGTAGATAGAATAGTGAAGAAGGTATTTGGTATGCTTTCCTTTATTGGTCAGAGTACTGAGTACAGGAGTTGGGAGGTCATGTTGCGGCTGTACAGGACATTGGTTAGGCCACTGTTTGAATATTGCGTGTAATTCTGGTCTCCTTCCTATCAGAAAGATGTTGTGAAACTTGAAAGGGTTCAGAAAAGATTTACAAGGATGTTGCCAGGGTTGGAGGATTTGAGATACAAGGGAGAGGCTGAACAGGCTGGGGCTGTTTTCCCTGGAGCGTCAGAGGCTGAGGGGTGACCTTATAGAGGTTTACAAAATTATGAGGGACATGGATAGGGTAGATAGGCAAAGTCTTTTCCCTGGGGTGGGGGAGCCCAGAACTAGAGGGCATAGGTTTAGGGTGAGAGAGGAAAGATATAAAAGAAATCTAAGGGGCAACTTTTTCACACAGAGGGTGGTACGGGTATGGAATGAGCTGCCAGAGGATGTGGTGGAGGCTGGTACAATTGCAACATTTAAGAGGCATTTGGATGGGTATATGAATAGGAAGGGTTTGGAGGGATATGGGCCGGGTGCTGGCAGGTGGGACTAGATTGGGTTGGGATATCTGGTCGGCATGGACAGGTTGGATAGAAGTTTCCATGCTGTACATCTCTGTGACTCAGCAGCTGAGTACATATTGTGTCTAATTATCCCTCTGTAATTGTGGGGAAGGTTACACATTAAACACAATGAGCTGGAAAATCAGATCATTGCTATGAATCTTGGCACAGGAACCAACTGGTGCTGAGCGTCTTACAGCAGCTTTGCCATTCTGTACAGAATTGATCATTAAATTCCCCTGGTTAAACAAACACTATCTCAGCTCAAAATACGCACTGGAAATTGGGATAGAGTCATAGAGATGTACAGCACAGAAACAGACCCTTCAGTCCAACCCGTCCATGCCGACCAGATATCCCAACCCAATCTAGTCCCACCTGCCAGCACCCGAACCCTCCCTCTTCATATAACCATCCAAATGCCTCTTAAATGTTGCAATTGTACCAGCCTCCAACACATCCTCTGGCAGCTCATTTCATACACGTACCACCCTCTGTGTGAAAAAGTTGCCTCTTAGGTCTCTTTTATATCTTTCCCCTCTCATCCTAAACCTATGCCCTCTAGTTCTGGACTCCCCTAACCCCAGGGAAAAGACTTGCCTATTTATCATACCCAGGCCTCATCATTTTTTAAACATCTATGAGGTCACCCCTTAGCCTCTGACGCTCCAGGGAAAACAGCCCCAGCCTGTTCATCCCCTCCCTCTAGCTCAAATCCTCCAACCCTGGCAACATCCTTGTAAATCTTTTCTGAGCCCTTTCAAGTTTCACAACATCTTTCCAATAGGAATGAGACCAGAATTTCACGCAATATTCCAACAGTGGCCTAACCAATGTCCTGTACAGCCGTAACATGACCTCCCAACTCCTGTACTCAATACTCTGACCAATAAAGGGGGAAAACATTGAAGAACGTGAACTATTTGGGAAGTGTTATTTGCAGCAAAAGATGAACATGAGGATACCCTCCATTGTCATCATTCGTAAACGCAAAGTGATGTGAAAGGACATGAACCCATTGATTTACATTGACCCTACAATGAGGGCGGAGTATGAAATAGGAAATGGTCATATTGACCCCGTCAGTCATGACGAGTATGACACATTCAGTCTCCTCTGACACCACGTTAAGTTTACTTCAAATGTTAAACCCAGAGAGGATCAGCCAAGTATTTAAAAAATGAGGTAATTCAAGGGATAGCAATGAAAATAACCTCAAATGTACTTTAAATGTAGAGCAGATCTGAGACATGGACAAGAACAAAACGAGAAGAGATGCTGGGATTTGTGTGGACAACAGGGCCGGGTGAGAAGTAAGGATGGAATTGTATTATAAACATGCACCGGGTGATCAAGGACAAAACGGATCCGAGAGAGGAGGAGAGGGCTCTGAGGGTGAGGGAAACAGTAAAGGCTGAGAGTGGGACTCAGTAAAGAGAATCCAAAGGGAGACAGGGGGAGAGGGAGAGGGGGAGGGAGAGGGAGGGGGAGAAGGAGTGGGGAGAGGGAGGCAGAGGGAGGCGGGGGAAGAGGGGGAGAGGAAGGGGGAGAGGGAGGGAGAGAAGGAGGGGGGAGAGAGGGAGAGAGAGGGAGGGAGAGGGAGGGAGAGGGAGGCGGGGGGAAGAGGGGGAGAGGGAGGGGGAGAGGGAGGTGGAGAGGGAGGTGGAGAGGGAGGAGAGGGAGAGGGGGGAAGAGGGAGGGGGAGAGGGAGGGGGAGAGGGAGGGGGAGAGGGAGGGGGAGGGAGGCGGGGGGAAAGGGATGGGGAGAGGGAGAGGGAGAGGGAGGGAGAGAGGGGGGAGAGAGGGGGAGAGAGGGAGGGGGAGAGAGGGAAGGGGAGAGGGAGAGGGAGGGGGGAGAGATGGAGAGAGAGAGAGAGAGGAGGGGGGAGGAGGAAGAGAGAGGGGGTGGGGAGAGGGGGGGAGGGGGAGAGAGAGGGAGAGAGAGAGAGGGAGAGAGAGAGAGGGGAGGGAGGGAGCAGGGAAGAGAGTGGGAGGGGCAAGAGAGAGGGGGTGGGGAGAGGGAGAAATGTCAGTGGTGTTGAGTAAAGAGAGAAAAACCAAAGAGATAATGATGGATTGATCCCCAAGAGAAACGTCAAATTATTAAAGGTTTAGGGAAATGAGGAAGGATGGATTAGAGTGGGTGTGAGAGGTGGATCCAAACACCAGTGCAATGTTGATGGGTCAAATGGTGTGTTTGTTGAGCTGGAGATTGGACGTTACTCACGGTCACAGACTGGGGGCTCTCGAGGTCTCCAGCTGAGTTTGTTGCTGAGGTATCTCAAACAGAACATGGTGGCAGGTCCCGACAGCAAGTAACCACGCAGGCAGAAGAAGTGAATTGTGGAGTTCTCGGTGTAGCGAGGTCTTGGATGTGTGATGTAGCCATTCTGGGGTTCAGCAGGGTCTGGGCACTCCCCTGAAATTAGAGATAGCACCAAACACATGGTTAGCCCAGGGAGTCTGGAGCTGAAGCTAATCACCGAGAGCCCTGTATACACAGGGGAGACAACTCACGGGCATTATACCAGTGCCCGCTGCCCAGGCTGGAGGTCCACAAGACCATCAAAACCTGGATTAGTCACCATTTTACATAGTGCCACCTCCATAAATCAATCCACTCTTCACCAGCCAACTACAGATAATGACCAATCCAAGTGTGGCCACATAACTCTGACTCCAAGCTACAAGAGCTCTGTCAGTACTGTCTGAGTCTGTGACCCCATTCCTTGCAATTCGGGACTGATATTGTATTGAAAGGTCATTGACCTGGGGACAGTGAATAAATTAGCCCTTGCAGAGTAAAAAGTAGCTAATGTAAAGAAAGCAAAGATAGTGGTGAAAACTTTCCAGTGACATTTCCTGGACATTGTAACTTTACATCATGTTCCTCACCGTGCTGGAAGGAACACTTACAGTACACACATAGAAACACGCAAATTAGGAGCAGGAGTAGGCCATTTGGCCCTTCGATTCTGCTACACCATTCCATATGACCATGGCCAATCATGTGACTCAGTCCCCAACTCCTGCTTTCTCCCCCACACCCTCATAACTATATTTAATTCCTTCTGGAAAAACATTCAATATTTTGGCTTTTTGTGGCAGACACAGTGGCACAGTGGTTAGCACTGCTGCCTCACAGAGACCCGGGTTCAATTCCCGCCTCAGGCGACTGACTGTGTGGAGTTTGCACGTTCTCCCCGTGTCTGCGTGGGTTTCCTCCGGGTGTTCCGGTTTCCTCCCACAGTCCAAAGATGTGCGGGTCAGGTGAATTAGCCATGCTAAATTGCCCCTAGTGTTAGGTAAGGGGCAAATGTAGGGGTATGGGTGGGTTGCGCTTCGGCGGGTCGGTATGGACTTGTTGGGCCGAAGGGCCTGTTTCCACACTGTAAGTAATCTAATCTAATACCATTTCTCCTCATCCCAGAATCGGTGCTGGGTCCTCTACTTTTCATCATTTATATCAGTGATTTGGATGTGAGCATAAGAGGTACAGTTAGTAAGTTTGCAGATGACACCAAAATTGGAGGTGTAGTGGACAGCGAAAAGGGTTACCTCAGATTACAACAGGATCTGGACCAGATGGGCCAATGGGCTGAGAAGTGGCAGATGGAGTTTACTTCAGATAAATGTGAGGTGCTGCATTTTGAAAAGCAAATCTTAGCAGGACTTATACACTTAGTGGTAAGGTCCTAGGGAGTGTTGCTGAACAAAGAGACCTTGGAGTGCAGGTTCATAGCTCCTTGAAAGTGGAGTCGCAGGTAGATAGGATAGTGAAGAAGGTGTTTGGTATACTTTCCTTTATTGGTCAGAGTATTGAATACAGGAGTTGGGAGGTCATGTTGCGGCTGTACAGGACATTGGTTAGGCCACTGTTTGAATATTGCATGCAATTCTGGTCTCCTTCCTATCGGAAAGATGTTGTGTAACTTGAAAGGATTCAGAAAAGATTTACAAGGATATTGCCAGGATTGGAGGATCTGAGCTACAGGGAGAGGCTGAATAGACTGGGGCTGTTTTCCCTGGAGCGTCGGAGGCTGAGGGGTGACCTTATAGAGTTTTATAAAACCATGAGGGGCATGGATAGGATGAATAGGCAAAGTCTTTTCCCTGGGGTCGGAGAGTCCAGAACTAGAGGGTATATGTGCCTAGCTTGTCACATTTGTTGTAGGGCTCTATTCAGGACAGGGGATGTCTTACTGTACAGCACATCGAGAGTCAATTGAGAACCTGCAGGGTGTACCAGCCATCTGTGCAGCACATGCACTGCCTGTTTATTCACCCAAATAGTGTGGGGCTTGTTCTCGATCCAATCAAGTGTGTGTGTGTGTGTGTGTGTGTGTGTGTGTGTGTGTGTGTGTGTGTGTTGGGGGTTGGGTGGTCGATGGTGAGGGGAGTGCACTCTGTCATTCAGAGGACTACAGGTTTTCATCCAGTCAGGCTGAGCATGCTCAGAGGACACAGTCCAGGGAGAGGGCAGACAGGGGAATCACATACCAGCTGAGGCAGCAGTCAGGGTCCGGGGTTACTCCTGTCTTTGGAACGTTCATCGAAGTTGGTCGGAGGTCTGGATCTGTGCATCGATCATTAAGGAAGCTGTAGGTTGAGTGGGTGTGTGCTGTACGGGCAGTGGGGGGAGGGGGTCATGGCTGGGGGCTGAAGTAGGGGGCGTGAGTGGAGTTGGGGGCGTGAATGGTGATGGGGGAAAACACAAGGTTGATGGGGGCAACTGGCATTGTAGGCTGTGGGAGATGGATAACTGGCTGTACCCAGCACCAAACCAGGCCTCCACCTTGGGGAGGGTTGAGCACCGGGTTAGAATCATTAAGGTGGAATTTTGGAGCTCAGGGAGAGAGCAGACAGTCAGAGGAAACGTTTCAGATGAAACCTCTTTACTGACTGACGGTGAAATGTATTCGCAGAAAGAGTGGCTGAGACAAGTTTTGTGGGTCTCTGTATGGAAGGGATGGGCGGGAAAACAGCTGTTGTGGTAATGCAAGGGAAATGGGGACAGGGAAGATTGTGGGGTCTTTGACAGCTGGTGACCAGGCCCAGCCCAATCTCAATGGTGTCCACGTGAGTTGTAATCACTGTGCTATAGATCAGGCCAGACCCCTCAAAACATTTCAAGAAAGTAGCCCAGTCCCTCACTTTGCGAGGGGTAGCCCTGTTTTAAGCAGGGGGAGGGGGGATATTCCAGGTGGGATATAGCTGGTCCAACCACTTTGGTTTATACAAAACAGAATTTATTTACAAGATTACTGAATGAAACACAAACAAAAGAGAACAGCATACACACAATAACTGAACCTATTCAAAAACCCAACAGATTATCCCGGACTTAATAATGCTGTTCCCAACACTTGCAACAATCCCCATAAACACCCCTTGGCACAAAAGGTAAAATCAAACCCAGGGTCTTACGGGAGAGACGTCAGGGAGAGAGGGAGGATCACCTTGGACCTACTTCTTTGGGTCCAGCAGATGTTTTCACACTACCCCTAAAAACATAACCAAACTAAGTCAGAGAAAAGCTGAGATGGGGGAACTGGCCACTCCCCTTTCATTGTACAAGTGTTGCTTCTTTAAAACTTGAAAGCCTTCTGCCTGAGGCAGTATCTGTTAGCTATAATCACATTGGCCCTCAACCCCTTCAACTCAAACTTTTCAGAGTCCTTGATGACCTGAGAAAAGGATGAGATAACCTTGTTAAAGGAACAGCATTGTCACAACTGCAAGCACTGTCTGTTCTCTACATGGGAAACACAGCCGGAAGCTGGCTGGCAGTGGGCAGAGTGAGTGTCAGTTTGATGGACGAAAGGACAGGATTACACATCTGCAGGACATTAGGACCCTGAGAGGGCAAAGGCAGAGAGCTGGCGTTAGCAAACTCCAGCTGAATGTCATCAACCATTTGCAGAGAAAGCAGAGTGCTCAGGGTTCGAATGCTGCTCAAAGGCTATTTGCACCATACCACATCCCAATAATGCAGAGGTCAGTGGGTTGGCCTTAAAAATAAGACAAATTCTGCCAAATGGAATCCCCATCATCTGAGAGACTTCGGAGACTCCTTTGCAGGAGGAGAGCAATTTCACTTTCTCATCAGTCGGGTAACTGTGACAATGGTCTCTACTGAATGTAATCATAGAATCCCTACAATAAAGAAGGAGGCTATTCAGCCCATCAAGTCCATGCTGACCCTTCGAAAAGCATCCCACTCGGACCACCCCCTACCCTATAACCCCACATTCCCCATGGCTAACCCACTTAGCCGGCACATCCCTGGCTCTACAGGCAATCCACCCTGACCTGCACAGCTTCAGATTGTGGGAGGAAACCAGAGCACCCAGAGGAAACCCACACAGGCACGGGGAGAATGGGCAAACTCCACACAGACAGTCACCCGTAGCCAAAGTCAAACCTGGGTGCCTGGTGCTGTGAGGCAGCAGTGCTACCCACTGAGCCACCCTGCTATCTCCATGGTGAGATGGGGATAGAATCAGATTAAAGGGACTCCACATTAGTGGGGTGTGTGGGGAATTAAACCACTTTTGTCCGATACTGCGAGCAATCTCACTGGGCCTCATGATGAGAATCCCTCCAAAAAAATCAACTACTAATATATAGCCAAAAAAAATAAAGATTCAGGCCAAGATCACCATAAATAGATTTACAAAGTCTGATGAGAACAACTTACATTTACAGAGTGCTAATACCAGAGAAAAACATCCCAGTGCATTTCCCAGGAGTGTTACATAAAAATGACTTTGAGGTAAAGAAGGAAACCTTAACAAATGGCTGAGAGTTTGGTTAAAGAGATTGATTTGAATAAGACTCCATCACTTCAACTGTTCACTTTCGGGACTAGAGAGGTCAAACGGAAATGCAGGAATCTGAACACTGAAAATGAAAATAAGGGCTTTGATATCGAGGAAATCACCGTGAAACAGATCCTTTAGTCCAACTCATCCATGCCAACCAAACTTCCCAAACTACATTTGTGCCATTGCCTGTGTTTGGGCCATATCACTCTAAAACTTTCCTTTTTATGTCCTGTCCAAGTGTCATTTAAATGCTGTAACTATACCTGAATCTACCACTTCCTCTGGCAGTTCATTCCACACACTATCCACTCTCTCTGGAGAATCGTTGCCCTTCGGTCTTTTTTGAATCTTTTTTCTCTCACCTTAAACTTATGCCCTCCAGTTTTGAATTCCCCTACTCTAGAGGAAAGACCTTTGCTATTCACCTTATCTATGCCCCTCATGATTTTATAAACCTCTTTAACACACCTCTCAATCTCCTAACCTCTCATGAAAAAAGCCCCAGCCTATTCAGCCTCTCGATACAGCTCAAATCTCCAGTCCCAGTAACATCCTTGTAAATCTTTTCTGCATCCTCTCACATTTAAAAACATCTTTCCTTTGGCCAACTTACCCTCAAGTTTCATCTTCTCTTCCCTCTCACTGCTTTTGTACTTATCATCTGCTGGTTTTTAAAGGTTTCCCAATCTTCTGGCTTCCCACTAATTTTCATCATTCTATTTTTGTTTTGCTTTTATGCTGTCCTTAATTTCTCTTGTCAGCTTTGGTTGTTCCATCCTCCCCTTAATATGCTTCTTCTTCCTTGGGATAAATTTCTGCTGTAGCTTCCAAGTTATCCCAGAAAATCCTGCCTTTGTTGTTCCACTGCCTTCCCTTCCAATCATCCCTAGCCAGCTCCTCCCTTACGTTTTTACTCAACTGCAGTACATCAGATTCTAGTTTCTCCCTCTCTAAATGCAGGGGGATATTTGTCAGATTCTGGTCATTGCATCCTAGGGGTTCCTTCACCTTCAGCTCCCTAACCTAATCTGCCTCATTACACATCACCAAATCCTAGAATTACCTGTTCCCTCGTGGGCTCTACTACCAGCTGCTCCAAAAATACCATCTAGACATTCCACAAATTCCTTTCCTTGACATCCATACTAACCTGATTCTCCCAGACCCCTGCACAATCGTTGGTTTATTTTCTTCTCAAATCCAATTCTTATATGGAGGCCTGTACACAACTCCCATCAGGAGTTTCCTTTCTTTTTAATGCTCTTCAACTCTACCCCCACATCTTCTAGCTCTATAAGCCTTCTTGCTATTGATTTAATTGCGTTTCTAACTAACAAGACAACCCAGCGTCTCTTCCCATCTGCTGGCTCTTTCCCAGCCCTGATTCCCTTGCTGCATGTTGGTGATACCCACAACAGTGTACCTGCCAATTTCCATCGCTCCTTGTGAGCCCCTGCATGCAGATCTAAGTTTCCTATCTCCTACAACCATTCTACACTCTAAACTTAATAGCATGAGTGTATCTGTGTTTTTGTTTTTGCTGCTGTTTACCTATCACTTCCTTATCTACGTTACTTAACTCTGGGATCTGTCTGTATTGCTCACAAGACAAAGCTTTTCACTGGGTCTCGGTACACGTGACAATAAACTCAATTCAATCTGTGCTATAAGCTCATTTACCTTATTTCATATACTGTGCGCATTTAAGTGCAACACCTTCAGTCCTGTACTGACTGGCCCCATCTCATAGCTGTCCCCTTATCTCCTGTGCTTGAAGTTAGATTCCTCACTCATTCCATGTCTCATCTCTGTCCTATTATTTGATCAGGAAATTTTAATCATCTCAGCTGAGCTGAGAATGCGGCCTGTGCTTGGTAATGGTACACACTTTTCACTACATTTTTGTTATTGAATACATGTGATAATAAATGATTCAATCCAGTTCAATAAGCCCTCCCTCCCTTTAACTCTCTCTTTAATTATCCATGCACCTGCACTCCCCCTCCCTGTATTGAGTATAAAACCCTACCCACTGCCCGGTTATGTGATTGGCCAGATCTCTGGTCCCAGTATAATGCAGAAGGAGGCTGTCCCTTTGGAACAGATCCCTCCTTCCCCAGTCCTGGTGTCAATATCCCATGAATTCAAACCCCCCTTTTCTCCCACACCATCTCTGAGCCATGTGTTTACCTCTTTAACCTTGTTGACCCTGTGCTAATGTAGAAGCCCAGAGATGATTACCTTTTTGGCTGTGCGTTTTAAAGTAGCCCCCATATTCCCTCAGTAGAACATCTTTCCTCTTCTTACCTCCGTCACTGGTACGTCACGGGCCACAACATCTGGATCCTTCCCCTTCCTCGATGAGATATCCTGACCCCAGGCATCAGGCCCAGCTTTCGGCACTCTTGATCTTTCAGAATATCACCAAATGTAAATGTCAAATAGACACAGAGAACAGTGTCCATTCTCCTGACTAAACTAGCCCCGATTGCAACGACATTTCTCTTTCCTCTTGCTCTTGAATGGCTCCCTGTACCACAGAGCTACAGTCAGTTTGCTCTTCCTCCCAACAGTCCCAAAGGACTGAGCGACCTGTCCCTGCCCTGGTTTTCTATGTTGCTACGACTGCTGTTTCTGAGAGTAGATTCCCAATATTTTCACTGGACTGAGAAATACTCACATGGGCGATCAATATAACTTCAAACCAGATAATTGGCTCTTTCAGCAGAGGCTGGAGAGCAGCAAATCTCCAGGGGCCCAGGCCTCAGAGATTTTAACAGTTACTGAGTGAAGACAAACTGCAATCAACTGCATGGATACTGGAGCCAAGGCTGAAAGGAGGAGAATTCCCTCCTTCGAGATTTATATTTGGTGATATTCTGAAAGCAAGGTGCTAGAGGTGGCATCAAGGGGTTGGTTAATGCACAAGCGATCAAATTCTTGATGTCACAAGGAATTAAGGGCTACAGGGAGAATGCTGGTAAGTGGAGTTGAAATGCCCATCAGCCATGATTGAATGGCGGAGTGGACTCGATGGGCCGAATGGCCTTACTTCCACTCCTATGTCTTATGGTCTTATAGAATTGGCAGAATACAGGGATCTCAGAGTGTTGTGAGGTTCGAGGCGATCACAGAGATGCGCGGGGAGCAGGGAAGCAGGGCCGGGGTGGGCTTGTAAACAAGGAAAGGAATTGAAAAATTGGGACCAGGATTTGAGGGAGATCACAAGCATGAAAATGCAAAAACCTGCGCCTTGCACACATGTTCCCTCACCCCAGCAACCATTCTCAATCCCCAATCAGGATTCGCAATTCCAACCACACAACAAAATCATTCAGGACGTTGAATCCAATCTAACTTCCAAGTAATAAACTCAAAATAATAGATGCTCAGGTTCGGAGCTCCTTGGGAGAAATGATTCTCTCTCCTGCACCACTGTGTGCTTTTACAACAGACAGCTTGGCTGTAATTTCTCAGTCCATTAGCCAGCGACAAGATATTGAACTTTCCTGCTCATTCACCTGGGGATCTCAGGAAGCTTCACTTCAAAGTCCTGATATTGAAGATGTTATTGCAAAGTGCCTATGGTTCATATATTCACAAACTTGATGGCTTTTCACTTGGGCTAATTAAACACTTCTCTCTCTCTCTCTCTCTCTCTCTCTCTCAACCAACATCCCATGTGCAACCCTGGGGTTTAGGGATCTAACCTGGTAAACATCACATTGATAATAGCCTACACATACTTGCAGGGACCCCAGGGAAATCTCTCTCTTCAATTTGTTTGTTTGCTTTCTTTTCCCATCTGCTTTCTCACTGAAATTTAATAAAATCTTTTAACAATAAACTACGGGAATTAAATTCCATGGTTTCACTTTCTGGACTGTGAAAGGCTGGAATGGAAATGCAGGAATCTCACTGTGGGAAAAGGTGTTCTCACTCTACGTACCAGTTCTGATTCTCTGATGTTTTTCGGATAATAATGGTGTGCAGGGAAATGGGGAAGAGGCAGGAGGCTGCCACTAAGTAGTAGACCAGTACAGACACAATGGGCTGAATGGCCAGCTCCAACACTGTAATGGTTGTGTAACTCTGTGCACACACATAAACTCACTTTTGACCCATGTAGTGATATTAATTGGTAGTTCACTGCCAAATGCAGTAACTTCTTGAGACTCAAGAAACTTTAAGGATAATCTGTTGTTTTCTTCAGGTTGTCCACATGAATTTCCATTCACAGTCAATCGTCTCCCTGGCACACGTTGCCGGTAACACACGAGCTATTCTTGCTATTTATTTTCTTCACTGAATAAACTAGGCCATTAAGAACACAAACGTAGCTCTCAATAGATTAACTTCACAGTGGACGAACTGATCGGACTGAGGTTTCCGAAATCATGAGACAGCAGATTTTCTTATAACACAAACAGAATGAGCGGCCATAGATTTCAAACAACCTGCAACCAAAGCATGGGAGACGCGAGAAAAATCCTTCTCACCCAGCGAGTTGTCAGGGTAAGGAATGCACTTCCCACTGTGAGATTCCTGCATTTCCATTCCAGTCTTTCACAGTCCAGAAAGTGAAACCATGGAATTTAATTCCTGTAGTTATTGTTAAAAGATTTTATTAAATTTCAGAGAGAAAGCAAGATGGGAAAAGAAAGCAAACAAACAAATTGAAGAGAGAGATTTTCCTGGGGTCCCTGCAAATATGTGTGAGCTATTATCAATGTGATGTCTACCAGATTAGATCCCTAAACCCCAGGGTTGCACATGGTTCAACTGAAGCACTCAAGAGGGTATTGGATTTTTTGGATAATAATAGTGTGCAGGGAAATGGGGAAGAGGCAGGAGGCTGCCACTAAGTAACAGAACTGGTGCAGACTCAATGGGCTGAATGGCCAGCTCCAACACTGTAATGGTTGTGTAATTCTGTGAACACGCATAAATTCGTTTTTAACCCAGGTAGGGACAGCACCAAGGAGATGGGACACACAGGGACTGCTGCTGCATGAGCAAACCACAGGCCAGGTTCCAGACCTGAGTTCAAATCCCACCAATTCCAGATACAGAAATGAAAAGCTTGCCTCAATAATGGTGACCAGGAATCTGTTGTGAGTGTCGTAACATCCCATGTGGTTGACTGAAGTGAAGAATGGATTCTCATCCAGTTGGGTCTAACGCCGAGCACAGACACACTGTGCTGTGGTGGAATCTTATCTGTTCTCTGAAATAGCTGAACAACTTCCTCAGTTGAGAGGCGATAAGGGATAGAAATCTAAACCTTTAGTTTTATCAAAGTGCAGTAAACCCTTAACTTACTGGTCAGGAATCCATTGTTCTGTATGTAAACCATATCAACACCTTGATTAGATTCCGGTCTGTCATTTTTAAAAATTAACTCCTGGGCTGTGGGCATCACTGGCTGGCCCAGCATTTACTGCCCGTCCCTAGTTGCCCCTTGAGGTGGTGGTGGTGAGCTGCCTCCTTGAACCGCTCCAGTCTATGTGCCACAACGTCTTTATGGGGGGAATTCCAGGATTTTGATCGAGTGAAGGAATGGTGATAGATTTCCACGACAGGATGGTGGGTGGACCTAGTGGGGAATTTGCATGTGTTCCCATGTATCTGCTGCCCTTGTCCTTCTAGATGGAAGGTGCGGTCGAAGGATCTTTCTGCGGTGTGTCTCGTAAATGGTACACACTGCTGCTGAGTGTCGGTGGTGGAAGGAGTGATGCTTGTGGATGTGTTACCAATAACTCCCAGTGTCTCCCAGGTATCTATTAATTTATGTGTAAACTACCTACAGCCCTGATTGAAGCTCACAGTTGGGATTCTTTATGCTGAGCTTATTTACTGTCAGACAATTACTTACGTATAAATCAGGAAAAAAACAGCGATGCCAATCACCAGTACAACATGCAGACTCTGTAGGTAATAACACAACAGAAAATACAGCTCTGAATTATTCAGTGAGAAAGGCAGGAACTAGCACATTCTGTCTACTCTGTCAGATGTCTAGCTCAAAAATAGGATAATTTCTTGACTTCAAAAGTGGTCTGATCTGCAGCGTTCATAAATAAATAAGCACATAACTCACTGAGAGTGCACAATTTCCCATGACCACCTGAACAGGACAACTGAGATTGAATGATTCAGTCAGTGAATAGGGATCATAGTGATACCATGAGGATGTGCTTAAGAATTGTAGAGAGGCAAATACTGAGAGAATGCACTTGTCTAAGTTGGACTGAATGATAGTGCCACTGACTCACAGAATGGTTACAGTTCGAAAGAAGGCTATTCGGCCGTTCATGAATAGGAAAGGTTTGGACTAGGAGCAAGCAGGTGGGACTAGTTCAGTTTGGGATTCTGTTCGGCATGGACTGGTTGGACCGAAGGGTCTGTTTCCGTGCTGTATGACTCTATGTCCATACTGTCTCTTTTCAAGAGCAACTCAGTCAGTCCTACTTTCACACATTTACCCTGGAGCATGGTGTATCTCTTCAGAGAAATATTCAAAATCCCCTTTGAAAAGTACAACTGAATCTCCAGCGCGGTTTGGCAGCACGTCCCAGGGCCTGACTATTCGCTACATAGTTACAGCTTTCTTCAAACATCATCGCATCTTTTGCCATTTATTCTGCTCCTCTAGTTCTCAGGCCTTCTAATGATAAAACCAGTTTCTCTCAATCCCTCCGTCCTGACCCCTTGTGGTTATGAATTCTTTAATCATGTCTCTTAGCCAAGATGCCCAGTCCTTATGATTGATCTGTCTACCTGAAGATTCTCAATCTCTGGAATGAGATGGTCAAATTCAGCTTTTTTCTTTTTGTGATCTTTCCAAGGGCTGTATTTTTGCATTTCTCATTCTCACTAACTCCTTTATTAGATTTGCACTGAGAACAATATTTACTGTGTTTGCACTGATATATTTGAACCAAATCAGAAACACAACTGGAATAACTCATTGCTATGACCATAACTCCACTAAACTCAAAGCATACACACCTTTCATCTCCTAAACACTGCAGTATCTAAATTGGTGCAGGACAACATGCAGAAATTAATAACAATTTTTAAAAATAATAACTAACACACTTCTATAGTGAAAAAGCCATCAATCTAAATGTATGTTCTATGTCACAGCTGAATGCTCAGTTATTTGTCTGACACAGGAACAGTATTGCAAAACGAACACGTGAGACATTTCTAGATGTGATATTGTAGAAACATAAAACATCATGGAATCAAACTATCCAATTTTGAATGATCCAACTGCCAGGAAAGTGCTTATTACAACAGTATCCAGTCCAATATCCCCCAGAGTGTAGTTCCCAAACCTCTCCAGCTGTAAGCTCCAGATTTCACATCCATTTGCAAGGGATTCAGCACTTCAGCGACTTCACATTTTCCTGGTTCCAGTTATAACTGAGGATTCCAACTGATGATTGGTTTCAAACTGCAGTCCCCTGGCTGCTGCTATAGTCGGTGTGCCCCTGGCCGGTGCTACAGTCAGCATGCCCCTGACTGGTGCTACAGTCAGTGTGCCCCTGGCTGGTGCTACAGTCAATGTGCCCCTGGCTGCTGCTACAGTCAGTGTGCCCCTGGCCGGTGCTACAGTCGGTGTGCCCCTGGCCGGTGCTACAGTCGGTGTGCCCCTGACTGGTGCTACAGTCAGTGTGCCCCTGGCTGGTGCTACAGTCAGTGTGCCCCTGACTGGTGCTAAGTCAGTCTGTCCCTGGCTGCTGCTACAGTCAGCCTGCCCCTGGCTGCTGCTACAGTCAGCTTGCTACAGTCAGCATGCCCCTGATTGGTGCTACAGTCAGCCTGCTACAGTCGGTGTGCCCCTAGCTGCTGCTACAGTCTGTGTGCCCCTGGCTTCTGCTGCAGTCGGTGTGCCCCTAGCTCGTACTACAGTCGGTGTGCCCCTAACTCGTGCTACTGTCAGTGTGCCCCTGGCTGCTGCTACAGTCAGCCTGCTACTGTCATTGTGCTCCTGGCTGCTGCTACAGTCGGTGTGCCCCTGGTTGGTGCTACAGTCAGTGTGCCCCTGGATGCTGCTACAGTCAGCCTGCTACAGTCGGTGTGCCCCTGGCCGGTGCTACAGTCAGCGTGCCCCTGACTGGTGCTACAGTCAGCGTGCCCCTGACTGGTACTACAGTCAGCGTGCCCCTGGCTGGTGCTACAGTCAGTGTGCCCCTGGCCGGTGCTACAGTCAGTGTGCCCCTGGCTAGTGCTAAGTCAGCGTGCCCCTGGCTGGTGCTACAGTCAGTGTGCCCCTGGCTGGTGCTACAGTAGGTGTGTCCCTGGCTGGTACTAAGTCAGTCTGCCCCTGGCTGCTGCTACAGTCAGCTTGCTACAGTCAGCATGCCCCTGATTGGTGCTACAGTCAGCCTGCTACAGTCGGTGTGCCCCTAGCTGCTGCTACAGTCTGTGTGCCCCTGGCTTCTGCTGCAGTCGGTGTGCCCCTAGCTCGTACTACAGTCGGTGTGCCCCTAACTCGTGCTACTGTCATTGTGCTCCTGGCTGGTGCTACAATCTGTGTGCCCCTGGCTGCTGCTACAGTCGGTGTGCCCCTGGCTGCTGCTACAGTCGGTGTGCCCCTGGCTGGTGCTACAGTCTCTGTGCCCCTGGCTGCTGCTACAGTCGGTGTGCCCCTGGCTGCTTTGTGACAGTCGGTGTGCCCCTGGCTGCTCTGTGACAGTCGGTGTGCCCCTGTTGGGACGAAGGAGGAGAACAATTTCTTGGTCTTCCCCGCCCCTCCAACCCTTTTAAAGAAAAACTGCAGCCGCCCTTTTGCTGGTCCCCTCTCTGCAAATCAGACCCCGTCCCCCCGAATCTCTGCATTCCCCTCAGTATCTCCCCTCAGTAGCTCCTCTCTCCCCTCGGTCTCTCCCCTCGGTATCTCCCCTTTCCCCTCGGTTGCTCCCTTCTCCCCTCGGTATCTCCCCTCTCCCCTCGGTATCCCCCGTCCCCCTTGACATCTGTTCTCCCCCCTCGTTATCTCCCCTATCCCCTCGGTATCTCCCCTCTCCATCTCCCCTCTCCCCTCGGTAACTCCCTTCTCACCTCGGTAACTCCCCTCTCCCATCGGTAACTCCCCTCTCCCATCGGTATCGCCTCTCCCCCCACCCCCCACCCCAATATCTCCTCGCTCCCCTCGGTGTCTCCCCTTTCCCCTCAGTATCGCCTCTCTCCCCTCGGTAACTCCCCTTTCCCCTTGTTAATCCTCTCTCCCCTCGGTATTACCTCACCCCCCTCATTATCTCCCCTTTCCCCTCGGATTCTCCCCTTTCCCCTTGGTATCTCCTTTTTCCCCTCAGTATCTCCTTTGTCTCCTCGGTACTGCTCTTTCCCCTCGGTATCTCCTCTCTCCACCTCAGTATCACCTCTCTCTCTTCAGTAACTCCCCTTTCCCCTCGGTAACTTCCCTCTCCCCTTGGTATCTCTGCTGGGTAACTCCCTTTTCCCCTCGGTAAGTCGCCTCCCCCCCCAGTACCTCCCCTCTCCCCTCGGTAACTCCCCTTTCCCCTTGGTATCTCCTTTTTCCCCTCAGTAACTGCCCTCTCCCCTCGGTATCTCCCCCTTCCCCCTCGGTATCTCCTCTCTCCCCTCGGTAACTCCCCTTTCCCCTCGGTTGCTCCCCTTCCCCCTTGGTATCCCCCTCTCCCCTCGATATCCCCCTTTCCCCTTGACATCTGTTCTCCCCCCTCGTTATCTTCCTTTTCCCCTCGGAAACTCTCGTCTCCCCTCAGTATCTCCTCTACCCCGCGTTATCTCCCCTTTCCCCTCGGTATCTCCCCTCTCCCCTCGGTAACTCCTGTCTCCCCTCGGTATCTCCCCTCTCCCCTTGGTAACTCCCCTCTTCCCTCGGTAACTCCCATCTCCGCTTGGTATCTCCTCTCCCCCCCACCCCCCACGCCAATATCTCCTCGCTCCCCTCAGTATCTCCCCTTTCCTCTCGGTATCTCCTCTCTCCCCTCGGTATCTCCCCTTTCCCCTCGGTATCGCCTCTCTCCCCTCGGTAACTCCCCTTTCCCCTTGATAACTCCTCTCTCCCCTCGGTATTACCTCACCCCCCTCGTTATCTCCCCTTTCCCCTCGGATTCTCCCCTTTTCCCTCGGTATCTCCCCTCCCGCCCCGGTACCTCCTCCCCTCCTCGGTAGCTCTCCTTTCCCCTCGGTATCTCCTTTTTCCCCTCTGTAACTCCCCGCACCCCTCAGTATCTCCTCTCTCCCCTCGGTATCTCCTCTCTCCCCTCGGTAACTGCCCTCTCCCCTCGGTATCTCCCAAGGGTAACTCTCCTTTCCCCTCGGTATGTCCCCTCCACCCCCCGGTACCTCTCCTCTCCCCTCGGTAGCTCCCCTTTCCTCGCGATAACTCCCCTTTCCCCTTGGTATCTCCTTTTTCCCCTCGGTAACTGCCCTCTCCCCTCGGTATCTCCTCTCTCCCCTCAGTAGCTCCTCTCTCCCCTTGGTAACTCCCCTTTCCCCTCCGGATCTCCCCTCCCCACTCGGTATCTCCCCCTGCCCTCGGTATCACCTCTCTCCCCTCGGTATCCCCCCTTCCCCCTCAGTAACTCTCGTCTTCCTTCGGTATCTCCCCTTTCCCCTCGGTATCTCCCCTCTCCCCTCTCCCCTCTCCCCTCGGTATCTCCCCTCTCCCCTCAGTATTTCCTCTCCCCCTCGTTATCTCCCCTTTCTCCTCCCTATCTCCCCTCGGTATCTCCCCTCGGTTACTCCTGTCTTCCTTCGGTAACTCCTCTCTCCCCTCGGTATCTCCCCTTTCCCCTCAGTAACTCCCGTCTCCCTTCAGTATTTCCCCTTTCCTCGGTATCTCCTCTCCCCACTCGGTAACTCCCCTTTCCCCTCGGTATCTCCTCTCTCCTCTCGGTATCTCTTCTCTACCCTCGGTACCTCCCCTTTCCCCTCGGTATCCCCCTTCCCCCTCGGTATCTCCTCTCCCCCCTCATTATCTCCCCTTTTCCCTCGGTAACTCCTGTCTCCCTTCAGTATCTCCCCTCCCCCCACCACACACCCCCATTTCCCTGCTGTTGCTCTCCTCTCCCCTCTTGTTATCTCCCCTTTACCCTCGGTATCTGCTCTTTCCCCTCGGTAACCCCCCTCCCCACCCCCAACTCCTCTCTCCCCCAACAGGGTACTTCCTCTACCCCCTCAGTATCTCCCCTTTACCCTCTC
Source organism: Hemiscyllium ocellatum (assembly GCF_020745735.1). NCBI lineage: Eukaryota > Metazoa > Chordata > Chondrichthyes > Orectolobiformes > Hemiscylliidae > Hemiscyllium > Hemiscyllium ocellatum. The sequence goes on from NC_083403.1 coordinate 11,964,291, forward strand.
CCCTCAGTATCTCCCCTCTCCCCTTGGTATCTCCCCTTTCCTCTCTTGTTATCTCCCCTTTCCCCTCGGTATCTGCTCTTTCCCCTCGGTAACCCCTGTCTCCACTTGGTATCTCCCCTTTCCCCTCGGTAACTCCCCACCCCCGGTATCTCCTCTCCAAATCACCGCCCCTCCCCCGATACCTCCTCTACCCCCTTGGTATCTCCCCTCCACCCTCGGTAGCTCCCTTTTCCCCTCTGTAGCTCCCCCTTCGCCTCTGTATCCCCTCTCTCCCCTCAGTATCATGCCCTCGCCCTTGCCCTCGGTATCTCCTCTCTCCCCTCAGTATCACACCCTCGCCCTCGCCCTCTGTATCCCCTCTCTCCCCTCAGTATCACGCCCTCGCCCTCGCCCTCGGTATCTCCTCTCTCACCTCAGTATTACCTCTCCCTCCTCATTATCTCCCCTTTTTCCTCGGTGTCTCCCCTTTCCCCTTGGTATCTCCTCTCCCCCTCGTTATCTCCCCTTTACTCTCGGCATCTGCTCTTTCCCCTCGGTATCTCCCCTCTCCCATCAGTATCTCTTCTCTGCCCTCGGTATCACACCTTTCCCCTCGGTATCTCCCCTTTCTCCTCGGTATTACCCCTCCCCCCTCATTATCTCCTCTCTCCTCTCGGTATCTCCCCTCTCCCCTTGGTATCTCTGCTCTCCCTTTGGTATCTGCCCGCTCCCCTCGGTATCTCCCCTACCCCTCGTTATCTCCCCGTTCCCCTCGGTATCTCCCCTCTCCCCTCGGTATCTCCCCTCCTCCCCCTCAGTATCTCCTCTCCCCTCTCGGTAGCTCCCCTTTATCCTCGGTATCTCCTCTCTCCCCTCGGTATCTCCCCTCTCCCCTCGGTATCTCCCCTCTCCCCTTAGTATCTCCTCTCTCCCCTCAGTATCCCCCCTTCCCCCTCAGTATCCCCCCTTCCCCCTCCGTATCCCCCTCCCCACTCAGTAACCCCCTTCCACCTCGGAATCTGCTCTCCCCCCTCGTTATCTCCCCTTTACCCTCGGTATCTGCTCTTACCCCTCGGTATCTCCGCTCTCCCTTCGGCATCTCCCCTCTCCCTTTGGTATCTGCCCGCTCCCCTCGGTATCTCCTCTACCCTCGTTATCTCCCCTTTCCCCTTGATATCTCCCCTCTCCCCTCAGTAACTCCCCTCTCCCTGCGGTATCCCCCCTCTCCCCTCGGTAATTCCCCTTTCCTCTCAGTATCTCCTCCCCCCTCTTGTTATCTCCCCTTTACCCTCGGTATCTGCTCTTTCCCCTCAGTAACTCCCCTCCCACCCCCGCTATCTCCTCTCTCCCCCAACAGGGTACTTCCTCTACCCCCTCAGTATCTCCCCTTTACCCTCTCCCCTCTGTATCTCCCCTCGTCCCTTGGTATCTCCCCTTTCCTCTCGGTATCTCCCCTCCACCCTCGGTATCTCCCCTCCACCCTCGGTAACACCCCTTTCCCCTCTGTAGCTCCCCCTTCGCCTCTGTATCCCCTTTCTCCCCTCAGTATCACGCCCTGCCCCTCGGTATCTCCTCTCTCACCTCAGTATTACCTCTCCCTCCTCGTTATCTCCCCTTTTTCCTCGGTATCTCCCCTTTCCCCTTGGTATCTCCTCTCCCCCTCGTTATCTCCCCTTTACTCTCGGAATCTGCTCTTTCCCCTCGGTATCTCTCCTCTCCCCTCGGTATCTCCCCTCTCCATCTCTTCTCTGCCCTCGGTATCACCCCTTTCCCCTCAGTATCTCCCCTTTCTCCTCGGTATTACCCCTCACCCCCTCATTATCTCCTCTCTCCCCTCGGAATCTCCCCTCTCCCCTCGGTATCTCTTCTCTGCCCTCGGTATCTGCCCCTTCCCCTCAGTATCTCCTCTCTTCCCTCGGTATCACCCCTTTCCCCTCGGTTGCTCCCCTTTCCCCTCTGTATCCACTCTCCCCCCTCGGTATCACGCCACCCCCTCCCCTCGGTATCTCCTCTCCCCCCTTGTTATCTCCCCTTTACCCTCGGTATCTGCTCTTTCTCCTCGGTAACTCCTGTCTCCACTCGGTATCTCCCCTTTCCCCTCAGTATCGCCTCTTTCCCCTCGGTATCTCCCCTCTCCCATTAGTATCTCCTCTACCCCTCATTTCTCCCCTCTCCCCTCAATATCTCCCCTCGGTATCTCCCCTTTCCCCTCGGTAACTCCTCTCTTCCCTCGGTAACTCCTCTCTTCACTTTCCCTTCGGTATCTCCCCTCTCCCCTCGGTATTTCCCCTCCCCCCCCATCTCGGTATCTCCCCTCCCATCCCGGTATCTCCCCTTTCCCCTCGGTAACCCCTCTCTCGCCTCGGTATCTCCCCTCTCCCCTCGGTATTTCCCCTCCACCATCGGTGTCTCCTCACTTCCCTCGGTATCCCCTCTCTCCCCTCAGTATCACGCCCTCCCCCTCGGTATCTCCCCTTTACCTTCGGTATCTGCTCTTACCCCTCGGTATCTCCGCTCTCCCTTCGGTATCTCCCCTCTCCCCTCGGTATCTCCCCTCTCCCTTTGGTATCTGACCGCTCCCCTCGGTATCTCCTCTACCCTCATTATCTCCCCTTTCCCCTCGGTATCCCCCCTCTCCCCGCGGTATCCCCCCTTCCCCGCTGTATCCCCCCTTCCCCGCGGTATCCCCCCCTCCCCTCGGTATCTCCCCTTTCCCCTCGGTATCTCCCCTTTCCCCTCGGTAGCTCCTCTCTCCCCTCGGTAGCTCCCCTCTCCCCTCGGTAGCTCCCCTTTCCCCTCGGTATCTGCCTTCTCCCCTTGGTAGCTCCCCTTTCCCCTCGGTAGCTCCCCTTTCCCCTCGGTATCTCCCCTTTCCCCACGGTATCTCCCCTCTCCCCTTGGTATCTCCCCTCGGTAGCTCCCCTCTCCCCTCGGTAGCTCCTCTCTCCCCTCGGTAGCTCCCCTTTCCTCTCGGTATCTCCCCTTTCCTCTCGGTATCTCCCCTTTCCCCACAGTATCTCCCCCTCCCCTCGGTAGCTCCCCTTTCCTCTCGGTATCTCCCCCTCCCCTCGGTATCTCCCCCTCCCCTCGGTATCTCCTCTCTCCCCTCGGTATCTCCCCTTTCCCCTCGGTATCTCCTCTCTCCCCTCGGTATCTCCTCTCTCCCCTCGGTATCTCCTCTCTCCCCTCGGTATCTCCCCTTTCCCCACAGTATCTCCCCCTCCCCTCGGTATCTCCCCCTCCCCTCGGTATCTCCCCCTCCCCTCGGTATCTCCCCCTCCCCTCGGTATCTCCTCTCTCCCCTCGGTATCTCCCCCTCCCCTCGGTATCTCCTCTCTCCCCTCGGTATCTCCTCTCTCCCCTCGGTATCTCCTCTCTCCCCTCGCCGATACAGCCTGCTGATTCTGTGTGTGAGGCCTTTCCCCATTTTGGCAGCTCCTCCTTGTCATTAAGCAGGCCGGCTCCATGTTGTAACAGCTCCGGCCCCTTTGCATCGCCTCTCCCTGCTGTCCAGGCCCTCATTCACTTTGCAGCTTGCCACCCATTCTGCGACCCATCACAACCCTCTTTTCAGGCCGATCTGCCCTTCTCAGAGCAGCCTCACCCTTCTACCCAGTGGCCCACCCCCCGATAATCTCCCCTGCCATTTTATTCTCGGTCTGGGATCTTGCAGCGTTGGCCTCTCCAGCCTCACTCTGCGGTTTGCTGTGTGAGCTAGTCCGGGTTTGAGGGGCTGAATAGCCTCTGTTGTGCTGATTCTGTATCTGCGTGGCTGGGTTGTATGATGCATGTGGTACCTTCTGGTGAAGTCAGTAACGGTGATTTATATAACGCTGTCCGTGGTGTAGCCAGGGCAGTGCATGTCAATGCAGCTCTGCTTCAAACAGCTGATGTCTGTTTCTGAGTGTCCCTCCCACATCACTTTCTTCACCCCCTCCCAGTGTTCTCGAGCTCTGTCTGACAGATTATTCTGCGGCAACCAATCTCGAAACAGCAGCGTTGTGAACTGGGGGAGTAACAAGCTGACTCAGTGCCTTGCATCTATTTATAAAACTTGTGACAGAACTGCAATGTTTATCTGGTATTTCATCGGGTTTTATTGGCAATTTCTTCCAAACCAGTTTCATCCCCTCCCCTTGCTTCTAAATATATTAATCCTTTCTTCAGGAACGTGAACCAGTTATACCTAAGGAGTAGGGGGATACAGGTATACCACCCTGGACAATTTCCCATGGCCAATCCACCCAATCTGCACATCTTTAGACTGTGAGAGGGAACCCACACTGTCACCCGAGGCTGGAATCAAACCTGGGTCCCTGGCGCTGCGAGGCAGCAGTGCTAACCACTAATCAACCGTGCCTTTACCCAGAGAGGAGTGAGATTATGGATTTCACTTTCAGGTTGACAGGAATCGTGGTGATGTATTTAAGGTGCGGCTTGATAAGGGGGCAAGAGAATGAGGTTAGAGGAATATGGGGGAATGTTGCCTCACGTGGAGAATTAATGCCAATGTCGGCTTATTAATGTGTCCATTTTAGACAAATTCCCAACACACTGACCACCGCTTGGCACACCCCTGCTGAGTCAGCCGGGCAGAGAGTGGGCGCTGAGTGCAGTCACTGTGCCTAGAAACAGAGCAGGAACAGCCAGAGGGTGTGCCAGGGGTCAGAGCACTGACTTTACAAAGCCCATCACAGTTACAATAAAAAGAGAAAAGCCCTCTCACTGCAAGGAGCCCTCACTCCTCACAGTCCCTCAATTCTCTCACACTTTCCAAAATCCACCCATGCCAACTCAATCATCACTCACCCTACAGATTAGATTCCCTACAGTGTGGAAACAGGCCCTTCGGCCCAACGAGTCCTCACTGACCCTCCGAAGAGTAACCCACCTGGACCCATTTCCCTGTGAATAATGCACCAAACACTACGGGTAATTTAGCGTGGCCAATTCACTTCAGCTGCACATCTTTGGACTGTGGGGGGAAACCGGAGCACCCGGAGGAAACCCACGCAGACACGGGGAGAATGTGCAAACTCCACACAGACGGTTGCCCGAGGCTGGAATCGAACCCAAGTCCCTGGCGCTGTGAGGCAGCAGTGCTAACCACTGAGCCACCATGCCACCCATCCGTGACCCTTCACAGCCTCTATGCCAATCTCTGTTTCTCTTGCCCTCCATATCAGCTTAATGTCAATTTATGTCAACCGTGATGCCCCACTGAACCTCACAGTCCAGCCCTTTATAACACCTTTGGAGGAAGTGAGGACTGCAGATGCTGGAGATCAAAGTTGAAAAGTGTGGTGCTGGAACAGCACAGGTCAGGCAACATCTGAGGAGCAGGGGAGTTGGTTCCGGGCATCAGCCTGATGAAGGGCTTGTACAGAAAATGTCAACTCTCTTGCTCCTTGGATGCTGCCTGACCTGCAGTGCCTTTCCAGCACCACACGTTTCGACCCGTTATAACTCCTTTGCCAAGGTAGCGCCAACACATGTCAACCAATCACCCTACCCTTTGACCTTTCAACCTCTATGCCAAGTAACCACCAGGGCAGCTACCTGTAGCCAAGCTGAGGATGAAGTCAAATAAAGTTCCAGTGTCTATTACTGACTTTGTTATATTAAAAAACGATCATATATAAAAGCCCATTTGATAAATTTAAATCCAGTAGAGTGCTTACTCTCTTATGAAAACAAACATTTCCTCCTCAAGTACTTAAACTGTTGTTTAAAAAAAAGCAAACATTTATATTCATAACACCACATCAAAGACTTCTAATCCCTTTATAACCAGCTGGAGCTGTCAATCAAATAGTAAGCTTACATTATGTCAACAAACAATTATTGAATTTGTAGCTACCCACTCTTTTCAGCTCAGAATCACAACAGGCTGTTTTCAGATCAAAGTTTAAAGGACAGGACATTTAAATCATTTGCCAGTCACAGTTCCAGACATTCATAGATGTCTATCATTACCAATCCCAAATATGTATCTGAATACCTCCATAGAGAACCTGTGGTCTGTCCAGAACGTCAGGAGGTATGGTGCTTTTCATCAAATGAAGACATGTTTCAGAAGCTTGGATGACAAATATTGTTTCCGAGTCCAGGCAGCAGAACACTTAAACACGCTTCAATCTCCACGGGCCATGGCAGGGTAAGATTCCTCTGGGGTCCCTCGTGAAAATGCTGGGTTTTGCAGCACTCAGTGGCAAGGGAGTGGGGTCCTTCTGCTGCTGTGAATATTCAAACGCTATTCATTGCTGTAATCCAGGGAAATACAGCAGCTTTTCTACAGCAAGCTCTCCCTCATCTTCCTGCGATATGGAATTGTTGATATTCTGGGGCATGTGGATGTTAAGGAGGAGGAGGTATCAGGTGTCTTGAAAACCATTAAGGTAGTTAAGTCCCCAGGGCCTGATGGAATCTATCTCAGGATACAGAAGGAGGCAAAGGAGGAGATTGCTGGGGCAACTTTTGCATCAAGTAAAAAATGAGGTCTGCAGATGCTGGAGATCACAGCTGCAAATGTGTTGCTGGTCAAAGCACAGCAGGCCAGGCAGCATCTCAGGAATAGAGAATTCGACGTTTCGAGCATAAGCCCGCATCGTCTTTAACCACAAGCAAGTTCCCAGAGACTGGAGAATAACCAATATTGTTCCTGTGTTTCAGGAGGGAAATAGGGATCATCCAAGAAATTATAGGCCGTTGAGCCTTATATCAGTGATGGGAAATTTAATGGAGAAGATTCTTATGGACAGGATTTACCTGCGTTTGGAAAAGAATGATCTTACTAGGGATAGTCAACATGGCTTTGTAAGGCAAGGAGTTCTCTCAAAAATCTAATTGAGTTTTTCAAGTAAGTGACAAAGATGATTGATGAGGGTAGGGGGTGGATGTTGTTGACAACACCCTTCATGATAGACTAGTCCAGAGATTTAGTCACATGATGGGTTGGTAAGCTGGATGCAAAACTGGCTTGGTCATAGAAGACAGAGGGTAGTTGTAGAGGGGTAGTTTTCTGATAGAAGGTATGTGACCAGTGGTGTTCCGCAAGATCAGTCCAGGGACTCCTGTTGCTTATAATACAGTCATTCCTCCACATCCACAAGAATTCTGTTTCTGGGAACCCTCACAGACGGTGAAATTTGAGAGTCCAGAGCCCCAGGTTAAAAATAGCTGAAGAATTATGGTCTGTGAGTTTTGCCACTGAGTTTTGTTGCTGCTTACGTTTTGGCGCGTATAAGCAAATTCGCGAGTCACAATCTCACAGATACAGAGTATTTATAAACAATTTGAAGTTTGCAGACAGCATGAAAATTGGTGGAGTCACGGATAGTGAGGGAGGTTGTCAAAGGTTACAGCAGGATATAGATGAGTTGGAAAGTTGGGCAGAGAAATTTTAAAGGTTAATTTGGACAAGTGTGAGGTGATGCATTGTGGCCCTTCATGTGCAAGAGGAAAGTATACAGTAAATGGCAGGATCCTTACAAGCATTATATCCAGAGGGAATTTGGGGTGCAAGTCCAGAGCTCCCTGAAAGTGGCAACACAAGTGGACAAAGTGATAAACAAGGCATATGGCATGTCTTGCCTTGATCAATCAGGGCGTTGAGTATAAACGTTGACAAGTCATGTTGCAGCTGTATAAGACCTTAGGTCACATCTGGATGTAGTTCTGATCCCTCACTACCGGAAGAATGCAGAGGCTTTGGAGAAGGTGCAGAAGAGGTTTACCAGGATGCTGCCTGGATTGGAGTGTATTAGCTGTAAGGAGAGGTTGGATAAACTTGGATTGGAACGTTGGAGCCTGAGGGGTGACCTAATGGAAGTATATAACATTATGAGGGGCATGGATAAGGCGGATAGTCAGAATCTTTTTCCCAGGTTGGAAATGTCAAATATTAGCGGGCATAGATTAAAGTGAGAGAGAGAGAAAGTTAAAAAGAGATGTGTGAGGCACTTTCTTTTTTACACAGAGGGTGGTAGGTGCCTGGAATGCGCTGCCATGGGATCTGGTTAAAACAGATACAATAGCAATGTTTAAGATACACGTGAACAGACAGATGGGGTTCGTTTAGAATGGCACCATGGTCAGTACAGACATAGTGGGCCAAAGGGCCTGTTCCTGTGCTGTATTGTTCTCTGTTCTGGGGGACTAGTTTTTATTAATGTTGTTTGAGGGGTACGTATTGGCAAAGATCCTGCAAAGGCTCCTTTGATCTTTGATTAAATTGGGCCACGTTGTCTTTCATAGACAGCCCAGAGAACACAGGGAGTTTCAATCCAACAAATTACTGTATCTAACAATCCAGTATGACAGCACTCCCTCAATACTGCATTGAGGAATTTGGGATTCCAGTTTTTGAAGCCATAACTTTCTGACTCGAAGTGAGACTGAGCCATGGTTGGCTTATATCCTGCTGTATCTGTTTAGCAATATCTCTGAATTTCACACCTTCCGCCACCTGCACTATATAATGATCTCCAGGAGTGATTTATTGTTCTACTCATCTTTGCTGACCTGTGTAATTTCTATGGCACACTCAAGTACTGATTTAAACCTGTCTCTGAAATATAATTAACAACAAAGCAGTTACTGTCATGAATAAAAATCAACAGGACGTTTTGTGAGAAGGTGGAGCAACATTTTTTTTAAATTGTCAAAATCACTACCTCTCATAAAGTACTGATCCTTTCGAGAGAAAGCTCACCACAGGTACTGTCAACTCCTCATCCTCTCCCAAGTGACCATTCTTCACAGCCACCCTGGGCTAGCGAGGATCCAGCTCTCCAGAGATTTACTACAGAGGAATTCAGAGAGAACTATCCCCAGAGGCAGGTGGGTTGGTAAACAGAGAACACAGATCGAAGGTAATTAACATCAGAACCAAAGATCTGATCGAGATTTCCAAAAGCGTGAGTCCGTTAGATTAAAATGGACAGGGAGAAACTGTTCCTGCTTCTGAAAGGAACAAGAGGAAGAGAGAATAGATTTAAAGTGATCTGCAAAAGACACAGGTGAATGGAGGAAGAGTTTCTTTTCACTCAGTGAGTAGGTAAAGTCAGCCAAGGTCTCACTGAATGACAGAAGAGACTGGAGGGGCTGACTGGTCTACTCCTGTTCCTATGTTCCTAACAGTAATCTGTCTCTCATACAGTCGCAGATTTACAGGAGAAAATATCCCAAGATGCACGAGGGAATCACACAGGCCCAAAGCTCGAAGACAATGGAAGCCGAAAGCTTTGTTCAGGGTTTTGAAGATGTTCTTACAGAAGTGCAGGTGGATGTGGATTTGTCAACTTTTATGGACGACATTCTGGAGAATTAGGGTTTAAGCAGCATCTCTGGTCAAAGAATGAAGTAAGGATAAAATGTGGAAAGAATCAGCTCAAAGGAATACAGTAATAAATAGGTGCAGGAGAGGTTTTAGGAAACAGCTGGGCTGAAACGGAGGATCAGCTCAAAGATAGAGGATGTTAAGCATGAGGCTGTGGGGATGGGTAAGTGGGACACAGAGAAGGTGAGAATACGGATAACAGGAATTTAATTAAAAGGTGAAGAAGTAATGTGAAGATTGGGAACTCAGCAAGGACAGTGCCTCAAGGGAGTTTACTTTCTTCTCCTTTTTTCTCTGTTTTATTTTCTTACTTTAATCTACTTACCCTGTATGGAGAGCATGTTGGTCAGCACAAGGGAGAGTGAGTCATTGAGTGGGGGGGGGGGGCGCGGGGGAGATACGTAAGCACATCGGTGGTGGGGGGGGGAAGGGGGAGAGTGAGCCATGTAGGGGGAGAGCGAGTCATGGGGGGTGGGGAGAGAGCAAGTCATGGGGGGGGGGAGAGCAAGTCACTGGTGGGGAAGTGAGTCACTGGGGGGGGGGGGGGGGGGCGCGAGCCCATCCGGGAGGAGATCATGCCCAGCCAGTGACACCCAAATCCTGCAAAGAACATGCTTTTGGATCTTCAACAAATCCCATCCTCGAACTTCAACTGATTAATTCCCAGGTACCACTAGGAGAAAGTGAGGACTGCAGATGCTGGAGATCAGAGCTGAAAATGTGTTGCTGGAAAAGCGCAGCAGGTCAGGCAGCATCCAAGGAGCAGGAGATTCGATGTTTCGGGCATGATTCCTGAAGAAGGGCTCATGCCCGAAACGTCAATTCTCCTGCTCCTTGGATGCTGCCTGACCTGCTGTGCTTTTCCAGCAACACATTTTCAGCTCCCAGGTACCACTGTCAGATTAAGACTATCTTTAATCAGATCATTGCAGAATCAATCAAATCCTACAATAAATTGAATTCTGTGATTTCCAACAATGAAAAGTCAAGTATTACATCTTTTGAAAAGAAAACTGTTCATTGGCACGGAATCATGATGAAATCTCCTTCCCAAATCCACCTCTATACCCAGCATCAGCAGTTTTATCATACAATTAGTAATCTTGCAATATTCTATGCTGGTCCACTGGGCAATGACCCTACTGGGAGCCATTGAAAATGTTCAATTTATTTCAATTCAAAACATGATCCTGGCTTCTGGTGCACATTTCCAGATTTGTGCCTTCCAACTGTTTTATTTGAATCGTGCAGACTCACTTACAGGGGAGCAGTTCCACTTCTAACTTTTATTTAAGCTGTGAGACACCTGTAGTGACTAAACTAAGCTTAACAGCAACTACAATTTGCATTTGAAGTACGCTGAACAGAGTAAATCAATGCAAGATACTTCACACAAACATAATCAAACAAAACGTAGCATCAGGCCAGGAAAGAACCTGGATATTTGGACTGTCTTCATAACATCCTTAACTCCATAAATAACAACAGGGAAGCAGGGATCAATCAGGGAACGGCAGGGAGGGAGATACATGGGTTTATTCTGTGGATTTGGATATAGTCACAGAAAAATAGCCATTAGAATTCCTTCGTATTGAGATGGATAGAAGGTTGGCTGGTTAACAGGAAGCAGTGAGTATACATAAATGGGTCTTTTTCAGATTGGTGAGATGGGATAAATGTATGCCACCAAGGAGTAGTGCTGTGACCAAAACCATTTACAATTTATATAACCGACTTGAATGAAGAAATTGTTGCCAAATTTGATGATGACACAAGGATGGGTAGGGCATAAGGAGATTACAAAAAAAATAGATTAATTGAGTGGACGGAGATGTGGCAAGTGATTATGTGGGGAAATGTATTTCACAAGATATTCTTTTGAAAAACATATTATCTAAAAAGGTGAGAAAACGCAAAGCACTGGGATATTGAGAGAACTGAGCATAAATCAAACGGTCAGTATGCTGGTGCAGCAAGTTATTCAGAAATCTAACAGAATATTATTGCTTATCAAGAGAGAATTTTAATATAAATGTAGGGAGGTTATGTTTTAGTTGTACAGGGCACTGGTGAAACCATACATGGAGCACCAAACGCATGACTGACTACCTTATTGAAGGTTTGCTAAACTAAATCCTGCAAAGTATTGAATGTAATTATTAATGACTAAGATGCTGGAATAGAACATTTTAAGATTTGGGGAATGACTCAAACATTGACAACATTGCATCATAGCATCATTATAAGTGCTACATAAATGCAGGATTATTATTTCTTGGTTATAGAGTCGTTATGGGGTGTAAAGAGGTCATTTGGTGCATTAATCCATGTGGACTGTCTGCAGATAATCCAGTCAGTCCATTCCCTTCTTCTATCCCCTTCACCCTCCAAATTTATTTCCCTTCAGCCTCAATCTTATTTCATTTTGAATTTATTGATTGTTTTCACTTTTGGAGGCATCAAGTTCCAAGTAAACAGTTTAGCTGAAAGTATAAAATTACAAAGAGACATTGATAAATTAAGTAAATGGGCAAAATTGTGGCATATGTATTGAAATGTGCTTCAACATGGGGTCAACAATGTCAGATCTGAAAAGCTCAAAAGATGGAACAGTGTGTTTTCTAACTGGTGAAAATCTGGAAGTGGTGGAGGTCCAGGTATTGGATTGGGGTGGACCTCATTAAAAAAAAATCACACAACACCAGGTTATAGTCCAACAGGTAGATTTGGAATTACAAGCTTTCAGAGTGCTATCCATCAGGTACCTGACAAAGGAGCAGTGCTCTGAGAGCTAGTGCTTCCAAATAAACCTGTTGGACTATAACCTGGCGTTGTGTGATTTTTAATGAGGTCCAAAGGAAATTAGGTCTTGGTACGTTCGCCCTTACAATGAGACAAACAGGTACAGAAGAAACCAAAAGAGGAAATGCTGGAAAATCTCAGCAGGTCTGGCAGCATCTGTGAGGAGAGAAAAGAGCTGACGTTTCGAGTCTAACTGACCCGTTGTCAAAGCTCAAAGGTTTATCTCAAAAGATTATCTCAAATGTACAGAAGAAGATTACATTCTTTTTGGGATACTGGTCTTTATATCTATAGGTCTAAGGCACAAGAGGGTGGAAGTTTTTTGACCAGACAAAGCCAGCATTATACTGTGCGTGGAGCACTGCGAGTCATTCTGGGTATTTAACTTTCAGAAAGGTATTTACCTTGAAACTTCCACATAGATTTACTAGAAAGGTATCTGGCCATCAAGGGTAACATTAGAAGTTGAGATTATCTCTATTTAAGTAGTGTAATTTGTGAAATTTAGAAATCTAGGTGGTTATTTCATTGGTACCTATCCCATATCATTACCTCCAAGTTGTCACACCTCCCAGGTCCCTAAACTCTGAGCTGTGGCCTCTCCCCACTGCCTGACCTCTCAACTCCAACTTCTCCCCACAGATCTCTGAACTGCAACCTCTCCCCACTGCCTGACCTCTGAACTGCAACCTCTCCCCACTACCTGACCTCTGAACTGTGACCTCTCCCCACTGCCTGACCTCTGATTTGCAGCCTATTTCCCCCAAGGGGTGGGGGTGGTCACACTTCGAGGTTGAGAAGTGGGGAGAGGTGATGACTCTGTGTTGAGGGACAGGGTGAGGTGCTAATTGAGACTCACACAAAACCACATGGAAGTGAATCTCACAAGGTTCAACAAGATTACATATCCCACCAAGCTGTCAATGTTAAAACAAAACAATATTAAATGAGGATTAAGTGTATTGCTAAAAATAAATTGCCTCACAACTTTTAGTTATACCCATGAGTGCAGAGACAATCCATAACTTCAGGCAGACAGCTGTCTATCGACAGATAGCACAGAAGAAAAGTCTGAATTTTGTATAATGCTTCATCTCATCTTTCACAATGAATATTACAGAGCACATGAACTGCTTTCATAGATATCCATTCAATAGCTGGGATCTGCACAGCAAGATCCCACAAACTGTAGGGCCTTTTTTTAATTTAAGAGAATTATAGTGAGAACTCTCTGCCCGTGTTCAAATTTAGCTGTGCGTTAGAAAGAGGAAATTCAAACTAAAATCTGTCTCTACTCTAAAAACTAGTTTTCCTCAATAAACTTGGAATGTGTAGTTTATATAACCTTTATACAAAGAGATTGTTCTGGATTGCTTTTAAATATACAGCTTCAGGTGTCAACCTTGGTTGACTAGGAATACTCTCTCCGCTGAGTCAGAAGGTTAGGAGTCTCCCCTCAGTCCAGAAAATAACCTGTACCATCAGCTCAGCAGCATACTGAGGAGTGGCTCTGAGTTACAATTCAAACTGTTACCTGTATTCAATTTAGGTGACCAATAAAAATCAATTTCACAATTTGAAGAGTAGTAGGAAATTTCTCCTGGTTTCCTGACCCATACATGTCCCTCAGCCAACCTTATTGGGAATCAAAACAACATGAATGGATACTGGAAGCAGGCTTTGCTGTGAAGGGTCTGGAACATACATTCAGGAGGCTGAGAGTCTTTGGAGTGACTGCCTTTTCAGAGTCTCTGGGAAGTAGCATTGAAGGCTTTAACACAAACCTAAACACTTTGCTGACCATAACATCTACCTGTTTTATAAACACAGGCAGATCTGTAGTCTCCTTAGGAACACACATCAGGACAATATAACGTCAGAAAGCCCCAAACCAGAGCCGTGGATCAGAGGGGAATTCCCAAACTACCTCAGGGAGCAAAATAAATGCCTAGTGTGAATCTGCTATCTTCTGGCTGCCACATATTGATTAAAAACAACTTTAATACATATCTAAATATATTTAGTAATTATTTTAAAGTAGAAATGTTCAACTGCCAACAGAGATGTTCACTATGGAACATATAATGCTCAAAGTGGCCATATCTAGAAAATTTCCATTATTAACAAAACAAAAAGTAACTCTCATCTCTTTCAATGTCACACTCCCGTTCGTATGAATATTTCAATCAAACCAACACTAAGGAACAGGAGAAAGTGAGGACTGCAGATGCTGGAGATCAGAGAAGGGCTCATGCCCGAAACGTCGATTCTCCTACTCTTTGGATGCTGCCTGACCTGCTGCGCTTTTCCAGCAACACATTTTCAACTAAGGAACAGGAGGCATGATGTCTACTTTTGCCAGTCCTAAACAAAGGAAATAACTGAAACACATTATGCATGAGATGGTGCTAATGACTCCACAGTTACCTGCTGCAAAACATAATAGGTTTTGACCCAGACATCAAAACATGCCCCATGAGTAGTTAATCCACCCAATCCCAGTCTCATGACTCAAACTGCTGGTTTATTTGAACTTGCCCAGTTTTTGACTTATTTCTGCTTGCAACAGCAGAAGGAAACACATAACAGTTCCAGCTAACAACTGGGTCTGATTCCAATCATTCTCAAAAGCTTGATTTCTGCTGGGGAGGCTTTCAATGAACTGGGAAGAGAATGGGAACCCAGGAATAGATTCAGATGTGAAAATGGAAAGGCAGAAAATTAGTTGATGAATCTGGAAGGGGGAGGAAACAAAAGTTGGAGAACAGAAAGTCTTGCAGTGCTCAAGGTTATATTTTTTAAATGAAGGAGTTTAGTGAAAAAGCAGAGGAGGTGACAGTACGGATAGAAATGTGCCAGAATAATATTAAGGAAAATGATATAAGGAATGGCAGCTCAATGATATTAATGTTTTCAGATGAAATCAAATCACACAATCTAACTCCAAACTCTGATTCTTTTAAAAGAAATTCATAAGTTGTAAGTGTTGTCCTTCCCATCTTTTACTTACTGTGTGTGAATGGACTAACAAAGAAATTCTTTCACATTTGGAATGTTACATGAATAGACTCTATCTCCGATTTCATTTGAAAGGTTTTGCTGTGGGAAAACTTCTGAAATTTAAACTTAAAGAAACCAGGTCCTGGGGAACACCCTTCAGTCTATCTATGGAAGGGCCTCACCCCATTTCCTCCTTGAATTACAAAACAACAGGGCAGTGTGTGGGGGAGTTTAACCACTCGTGTGGAAAAATGTGAATTTGAATCAGAATTCGTGAGTCAGCATAGATTGTGAAGGGAAAATCAGTCCAACTAACTTGCTGGAGTTTTTTTGAGTGGAAATGTGGAGCATTTGGCTTTTGACACAGCATCTCATAACAGACTTGTGAGAAAAATTATATGTCATGGAATGAAAAGGAACAATAATTAAACCAATTGAGATACAGAGAGTAATGGTTAATTGATACTTTTGGCCTGGAAGAAGGTTTCACTGCACTAAAATTCCCCAGAGATTGGTTTGGGATCCTTGATGATATGTATTAATGATCTGGATGCCAGTGTGGAAAGGACCATTTCAAAGTTTGTTCCTTGGGAAAATTGTAAACTGTGCGGAGGATATGGGGAACTCCAAAAGGATATTGACACATTAGTGGAGAGGGTGGATCAGTGGCAGAAAAAGTTCAATGTGGAGAAGTGTGAGGTGTTGCAGCTTGGTTAGAAACACCTGGAGAGACAATATAAACCAAAGGGTGTGCAGTGTGGGCACAGTGTGTAACTGTCCTAGACGGAATAACGAGAAAGTTTCTGAGAACGTTACCACGACTAGAAAAGTGTAACGATGAGGTAAGATAGAACAGGCTATGGTTGTTGAGGAAGCTTAGGGAAGATTGGTGCAATGTACAAAATGGAGGGGCCTGGGTACAGCAGCTGGGCATAGGGTATTAAGCTGAGCACAGGGGACAGCGATTAAGATGTTTACTTTTAAAATGACTGGTCTGTTCAGGATGGCCAGGGTTTGAAACTCACTGCCTGAAAGGCAGAAACCCTCAGATCATTTAAAGGTGCTGGTGTGCTGTGTCACCATAGTCTCACCAGACCATAGGGGCTGCTCGCTCATGAGAAAGAGAAGCAACTGGTGGTGATTTAACGTGAGGGCCACCAGACCTCAGGCGAGGGAAGAGGAAATGTCCTTCGTGGTAACCTCAAACAAGTGATGGGAATTGGACCCACACTGCTCTGTAAACCAACAATCCAACTAACTGAGCTAAACCAATTCCCACTGCAGGTGTACTGCAGGTGCAAATACTGGGAAGTGGGGCTAGGCTGGGCTATTTCTGGCTAGCATAGACACAATGAACCAAGTGTCCTCTCTCTCTGTTGTAAACATTCGATAGAACTGCTCCCCTCTTTGGGAGTTAATAACATCTTTTATATCTATCTTCATGGTCAAGTTCATGTTAGTGTCAACAATGATAGGAGTATTGGACTTAATCCCAGTTCAGATTTCTGCACTTTAACTAGTGATAGTGAAATCCACAATCTGGACTAGGCACTGAGCGGATTGCTGCTGTATTATTGGGTAGATTGTAGACCCGACAGACAGTGAACTTTAAACAATTATAGAACATGTGTGATATTCTGGTGTAAAGGTCCCATCTTGTCTTCAGCCACTCTTTTGGTCTGATGGACTTTGTGTCATGAGTTGATTGAGTTTGTTATGCACATGTGATGTACAGTCATAGGTAGTGCTACAGAACCCAGCCTAAACTTAATCTGTAACTGATAAATGTCAAGACATCTGTCTCAGCAAGAGCTCGATGTTTATGGTATATGTCACATTGTCTAACACATGGCATAACTCTCAGACCAGAACATTCTGCCAAGGGGGGTTGGAGTTTGACCCAACAAATGAGATAGAGATGGCACATCATTTTCTCCGAGCCAGGGCTTAGCAAGCTAGGAATCTCCTTCATCAAATTCCAGCAGTATCTTGCATACACTATGCTGCAAAATGTCAAGAGGTGAATGCAAAAAAGAGAGGCAGTACATTCCCACTGTCCTGAAGCCAGGAACCTTTGACACTGTGAAGTTTCCAACTAACAGTGATTCAATATGGACTCAACCCAGACTTGTACAGATGCTACAGTCTTTATACTTTGTTATCATAAAGACACTTTGGACACTTTCCACCTTGACTGTGCAATCATTCTTCCAGATATTTTGTCAATCTGTTCGGATACATTATGACATACGGCTGAGGCAGGAACGACTTGACTCCGGAGATATAACTGATATTATATAACAGTGTACCATTGCACAATGTTTCTCGGAGAGCACTTATATAACCTCTATGTATACACGCAGATTTCTCGACAGGAGATGGAGTCTTAAATAACTTTGGAACAAGTGATATTTGTGTGTATTGCGTGGTAAGTAATGACCAAATCAAATAGTGCATTTCTAACCCCAGCCGCCTTCCCGGTGCAGATCCAGAGGGGAACTTACCCGGAATCTGGTTCGCTAAAGAAACACAGAGCACGGTTCCAGAGCACAGGAGGAGGGCGGCGAGCTGCAGATGCTGGGGAGTCCCAGCTGAAACTCGGCTGCCGGAAGGTATCCCATCATCTCTGGTCCAGGGGGACCACGGCAGCAGCATCCTGGACCAACCTGCAATGGAAAATACCATCATTATCACAAACTGCACTGTCCATAGCCTTCCTCCTGTCTGCACCCAGCAGCCTCGCTCACTGCTGACTGAAAATGTACTAAGGACAGGTCCCTTTACCCCGCTCCCCGGGCGGCCCACAGCCGCTTCACCACCTCCCCTCCCCCGACCCAAACACACAGGCAAACATAGATACACACACACAGACACAGACATAGATACACACACAGAAACATAGATACACACACAGACAGACAAACATAGATACACACACATAGACAAACAAACATAGATACACACACACAGACAGAGACATAGATACACACACAGAAACATAGATACACACACATAGACAAACAAACATAGATACACACACATAGACAAACAAACATAGATACACACACACAGACAGAGACATAGATACACACACAGAAACATAGATACACACACATAGACAAACAAACATAGATACACACACAGACAGAGACATAGATACACACACAGACAGACACACAGACACAGAAACATAGATACACACACAGACACACAAACATAGATACACACACACAAACATAAACACACACAGACACAGACATAGATACACATAGACACAGACAGACATACATACACAGACACAGACAAACATAGATACACACACACAAACATAAACACAGACACAAACATAGATACACACACAGATAGACATACAGACACCCAGATAGATACATACACACACAAACCCATCTGTTTATTAGAGCCGGACAAACTAAAATCTACAACATAGAAAATGTTACAATGGGTGTTGTTATTATTGTTCTTATTGTTCTTCAATGCTGTTTGATTTTATGTCCTTGCAGCCTCCACTTTACCTGCATCACCCGAGACTTTCCAGGACGCCCCGCCCACCACGCTGATCGACAGATCACTGACCACGCCCAGCGCGCTGATCGACAGATCACTGACCACGCCCAGCGCGCTGATTGACAGATCACTGACCACGCCATCGCGCTGATTGACAGATCACTGACCACGCCCATCGCGCTGATTGACAGATCACTGACCACGCCCACCGCGCTGATTGACAGATCACTGACCACGCCCACCGCGCTGATTGACAGATCACTGACCACGCCCACCGATCTTTGATTGACAGATCACTGACCACGCCTTTCACTCTGATTGACAGATCACTGACTACAGGAGAAAGTGCGGACTGCAGGTGCTGGAGATCAGAGCTGAAGAAGGGCTTATGCGCGAAACGTCCACTCTCCTGCTCCTTTGATGCTGCCTGACCTGCTGCACTTTTCCAGCAACACATTTTCAGATGACTGACTATGTCCATCACTCTGATTGACAGATCACTGACCACGCCTTTCACTCTGACTGACAGATGACTGACTATGTCCATCACTCTGATTGACAGATCACTGACCACGCCTTTCACTCTGACTGACAGATGACTGACTATGTCCATCATTCTGAGTGACAGCTCACTAACCTGCCCCACCGCTCTGATTGACAGCTCACTAATCCCACCCCCATCACTTTGATTGACAGATCACCGACTACCCCCATCGTTCTGATTGACAGGTGACTGACCATGCACATCACTCTGATTGACAACTCACTGACCATACCTTTCATTCTGATTGACAGCTAACTGACTACAGCCATCATTCTGATTGACACCTCACTAACCCCACCCCCACAATGATTGACAGCTCGGATGCTGCTTGACCTGCTGTGCTTTCCAGCATTATACTCTCAGCTCACTAAACCTGCCCACAGTTCTGATTGATAGATTACTGACCCCGCCCACTGCTCTGATTGACAGCTCACTAAGCCGCCCCATGGCTATGAGTGACAGCTCATTGACCCTGCCCACCATTCCATTCGATTGGCACCTCAGAGCCCTCACCATCAGTCTGATTGACAGCTCACTGACAACAAGGACAGAATACTCTGACCAACCCCACTCCATCCTCACCTTCCACTCCACCAACCTCTAGATACAGCGTATCATTCCCTGCCATTTCCACCACCTAGACACGGACCCCACCGCCAGAGATATATTTCCCTCTCCATCCAATCAGCATTCTGCAGAGTCCATTCCCTCTATGATTCCCTTGTTAGGTCTATGCCCCCACCAACCCAGCTACCACTCCCAGCACCTTCCCCTGCCACCACAACAGGTGTAAAACCTGTACTGATACCTCCCCATCACCTCCATCTAAGGCCCCAAAGGATCCTTCTACATCCAGCAGAGACCTTTCTGCATATCACCTCGCCTACTGTGACCACTTGCTCGCGATGTGTTGTCCTCTACATTGGGGAGTCAGGACACCAACTCACAGAATGTTTCAGAGAGCATCTCTGGGACACATGCACCAAACAACTCCATCACCACATGGCCAACCACTTCAACTCGCCCTCCCATTCCGCCAATGACATGAGGCCCTAGGCCTCCTCCACCACCAAACCCAGGCCACCTGATGCCTGGAGGAAGAACACCTTGTCTTCCACCTTTGGAGACTCCAATCACACAGCATCAACATCAATTTCACCAATTTTTTCATCCACCCTTCCCCCACCTCATCTCAAATTGAACCCTCTAACTCGGCTCCGCCCTCTTGGCTTGTCCTAATTCCCAAATTTGGTCCTTTTTTCTAAAAGCTGTTCCTTGGCTCAAGAATACTCTGTCCTTGATTATTTTCAGAGGGGTAATAAACCAGGCCGGCTCTGATCAGAAATATGTTTGTCTGTTTTTAATCTGGTAGTCAGCCTCACGAATCAGTAATTTTCACTGTACACCTATCAAAATAGATTGCAAAGTTATGGTCTGGGCCGCCTGCATAAAAATGTTTTGAGTGGTCAGGCCTAGTCCATAACACCTACCTCTCCACCTTCCTGATGTTCTGATTGACTCCACCCATCACTCTGATTGACAGCTTGCTGACCTCACCTATCACTTTGATTGACAGATCACTGACCCTGCCCACCGCTCTGATTGACAGCTTACTGACCCCATGATACCAAAAGATATCGGGAGACAAGCAGGAAGCTGGAAGAACACAGCAAGCCAGGCAGCATCAGGAGGTGGAGAAGTCGACATTTTGGGTTAGGAGCACCCCCTACAACCACCCCCTTAGTCCTGAAGAAGGGTTACACCCGAAACATCAACTCCTCCACCTCCTAATGCTACCTGGCTTGCTGTATTCTTCGAGCCTCCTACCTGTCTATTTTGGATTCCAGCATCTACATTATTTTTGTCCCTAAAAGATATAGGGAGACAAGCAGGAGACTGGAAGAACACAGCAAGCCAGGTATAGGAGCAGATTTAGGCCTTTGAGCCCTTCAAAGCTCCTCTGCAATTCAATCTTGGCTGATGTGTTTCTCAATTGAAAATGTGTTGCTGGAAAAGCGCAGCAGGTCAGGCAGCATCCAAGGAGCAGGAGAGTCGACATTTCGGGCATAAGCCCTTCTTCAGGAATGAGGAAAGCGTGTCCAGCAGGCTAAGATAAAAGGTAGGGAGGAGGGACTTGGGGGAGGGGCGATGGAGGTGGGATAGGTGGAAGGAGGTCAAGGTGAGGGTGATAGGCTGGAGTGGGGGTGGGGGCGGAGAGGTCAGGACGAAGATTGCAGGTTAGGAAGGTGGTGCTGAGTTCGAGGGATTTGACTGAGACAAGGTGGGGGGAGGGGAAATGTGGAAACTGGAGAAATCTGAGTTCATCCCTTGTGGTTGGAGGGTTCCCAGGCGGAAGATGAGGCGCTCTTCCTCCAACCGTCGTGTTGTTATGGTCTGGCAATGGAGGAGTCCAAGGACCTGCATGTCGTTGGTGGAGTGGGAGGGGGAGTTAAAGTGTTGAGCCACGGGGTGGTTGGGTTGGTTGGTCCGGGCGTCCCAGAGGTGTTCTCAACCCCATTCTCTTGCCACTTCCCACAACACTTGATCCCCTTTCCAAACCAGAACCTGTCTGGAAACCTGCTAGGTAAGTATGAACAGTTAGGAGCTAAATTAAAAAGCAGAAACAAAAAATGTAATAACCTGAGCCATGAGCTAATTGGCTCAGAGTCAGTAAGATTAAACAGGTAAATGTGTGGCTCAATGACTGGTGTGGGAGAAATGGGTTTGAATTCATGGGACATTGGCACCACTACTGGGGAAGCAGGCACTTGTTCTGAGGGGACAGTCTTCATCTGAACTGTGCTAGGACCACAGTTCCAGTGAATTGCATAACTAGGAAGGGCTCTGGTCCGAAACGTCGAATTTCCTGTTCCTTGGATGCTGCCTAACCTGCTGTGCTTTAACCAGCAACACATTTTCAGCTAACTAGAGCTGTAGACAGGGCTAAGTGTGGGTGGGAGGGTGGGGGTTCAGTCATAGGGGAAATTAGAAAATCTGAAGGGGGAGGTAAGAGTGCAGAACTCAGGAGAGGTTATTAAAATCTCCAGCAGAGACACAAATAGGACAGAATATATGAAAAGGATTAGCAATCAAACATCAAGTACATTGGACAAACTAATAGCAATGAGAAGGGGGCAGTTAATACAGGAATGAAGGTGTCATATCGAATGCACACAGTATTAGGAATCAGGTAAATGAGCTTGTGGCGGAGATCAAAATTGGCAGGTGGTGGGTGTCACAGAGGCAAGGGGATCAGGATTGGGAGTTGAATCTTCAAGGATGTACATCCTATCAAAAACACAGGCAGGTGAGCAGGGGGTGAGGTTGTCTTGTTCGTAAGAAATGAAATTAAGTCAATAGTAAGAAATGAATCTGTGTGGGTAGATTTGCGGAACTGCAAAGGTAAAAGAACCATAGTTGGAATTATGTACAGGCCTCTAAACTGTAGTCAGGAGCTGGGGTGCAAGATACATCAGGAGGTAGAAAAGGCAAAGTTACAGGAATCATGGAGGATTCCAATATGCAGGTGGACTGAGAAAATCAGGTTGGTAGTGCATTGCAAGAAAATGAATTTGTGGAATGTTTATGAGATGGCTTTTTGGAGCAGCTTGTGGTGGGAACAGGCAATACTGGATTTAGTGTTGTCCAATGAGGCAGACTTGATAAGGAAGCTTAAGGCGAAGGAACCCTTAGGAGGCAGCGATCATAATACAATTGAATTTACTCTGCAATTTGAGAGGGAGGAGGTAGAATCAGAGGTAACGGTATTACAGCCGAATAACGGCAACTACAGAGGCATGAGGGAGGAGCTGGGTAGGATCGACTGGGAGAGGAGCCTAGCAGGAAAGACAGTGGAACAGCAATGGCAGGGGTTTCTGGGAGTAATTCAGGAGACACAGCAGAGATTCATCCTGAGGAAAACGAAACATAGTACAGGGAGGATGAGGCAACGGTGGCTGACGAGGGAAGTCAAGGGGAGCATAAAAACAGAAGAGAAAGTATACAATGTGGCGAAGGGCAGTGGGGAAACAGAGGATTGGGAAGCTTACAAAGACCAACAGAGGGCAACAAAAATTAAATGAGGAGGGAGAAGATTAAATATGAGGGTAAGCTAGCCAGTAATATAAAGGAAGACTGTAAGAGTTTCTTTAGATATATAAGGGCAAAAGACAGGCAAAAGTGGACATTGGGCCACTGGAAAATGATGCTGGAGATATAGTAGTGGGGAACAAGGAAATGGCCGAGGAACTGATTAATTACTTTGAGTCAGTCTTCACGATGGAAGACATGATTAATATCCAAAATTCAAACGAGGGATTGAGCAGAGCTGAGTATGGTGGCCATCACCAAGGAGAAGGTGCAAGAAAAACTGAATGGCCTAAAGGAAGATAAATCATCTGCACCAGATGGAGTAGACCCCTGAGTACTAAGGGAAATAGCTGAACAGATACCAGATGTGTTAGTGGTGATCTTTCAGGAATACTAAATCAGAGTGAGTCCCAGAGGACTGGAAAATTGCTAATGTGACATCCCTGTTTAAATAGGGAGTGAAGCAAAAGACAGAAAATTACAGACTGATTAGCCTAGTTTCAGTTGTGTGTAAGATCCTGGAATCCATTGTGAAGGATGAGATTTCTGAATATTTGGAAGTATATGGTAAAATAATGCAAAGTCAGTATGGTTTCATCAAGGGGAGGTCATGCCTGACAAATCTGTTAGAATTCTTTGAGGAAGTAAGGAGCAGCTTAGACCAAGGAGAACCAATGGATGTTATCTACCAGAACTTCAACAAGGCCTTTGCTGCACAGGAAGGTAAAAACAATGACTGCAGATGCTGGAAACCAGATTCTGGATCAGTGATGCTGGAAGAGCACAGCAGTTCAGGCAGCATCTGAGGAGCAGCAAAATTGACGTTTCGGGCAAAAGCCCTTCATCAGGAATAAAGGCAGAGAGCCTGAAGTGTGGAGAGATAAGCTAGAGAAGGGTGGGGGTGGGGAGAAAGTAGCATAGAGTACAATGGGTGAGTGGGGGAGGGGATGAAGGTGATAGGTCAGGGAGGAGGGTGGAGTGGATAGGTGGAAAAGAAGATAGGCAGGTAGGACAGGTCATGGGGCCAGTGCTGAGCTGGAAGTTTGGAACTAGGGTGAGGTAGGGGAAAGGGAAATGAGGAATCTGTTGAAGTCCACATTGATGCCCTGGGGTTGAAGTGTTCTGAGGTGGAAGATGAGGCATTCTTCCTCCAGGCATCTGGTGGTGAGGGAACGGCGGTGAAGGAGGCTCAGGACCTCCATATTCTCGGCAGAGTGGAAGGGGGAGTTAAATGTTGGGCCACAGGGCGGTGTGGTTGATTGGTGTGGGTGTCCCGGAGATGTTCCCTAAAGCGCTCTGCTAGGAGGCGCCCAGTCTCCCCAATGTAGAGGAGACCACATCGGGAGCAACGGATACAATAAATGATATTAGTGGATGTGCAGGTAAAACTTTGATGGATATGGAAGGCTCCTTTAGGGCCTTGGATAGAGGTGAGGGAGGAGGTGTGGGCACAGGTTTTGCAGTTCCTGCGGTGGAAGGGGAAGGTGCCAGGATGGGAGGGTGGGTTGTAGGGGGGCGTGGACCTGACCAGGTCGTCACGGAGGGAACGGTCTTTGCGGAAGGCGGAAAGGGGTGGGGAGGGAAATATATCCCTGGGGGTGGGGTGTTTTTGGAGGTGGTGGAAATGTCGGCGGATGATTTGGTTTATGTGAAGGTTGGTAGGGTGGAAGGTGAGCACCACGGGTGTTCTTCCTCATCTTGAGTGGCTCCCTGTACCACGATGCTATGGTCAGTTTGCTCATCCTCCCTACAGCCCACACTCTCATCCACACAGGGAGCAAGAATCTCCAACCTGTTAGACAAGCTCAAGGGTTGAGGCTTCTTCAGCACTATCTCCTGCATCCCTCTACACACCTCGCTCATACTCACACTCACCTGTCCCTGACCACTGACTGAATTCGAGGTAGTTAAACGACAGGATATAACTGCAGGTAACTTCACCCTCCCTGATCTGTCACAATGTTTGAAGCTCTGACTCCAGCTCATCAACTCTGAGCCAGAATTTCTCCAACAACTAACCCTTGTGGTAGATGTGGTTACTATGACTACGGTGGGGTCCACCAGCTCCCACTCATACACTTACAACATATCGATTGGCCCTGCATCTCTATTTTAATTATGTAGTTCTAAATTTGAGTTAAAAATTTTCAAACTGGTCTTTTAGTTTGTACTTCCTCTATTTACCTTCAATCTGAAGGTAACTTATGTTAGATAGCCAAGTGAGCAACTGTTACCTAACTTACAGTTTATTTGTGTTGTTACTGATACTTAGTTTCAATTTATCCTGTTTGAAAAAAACCGCACAAATGATGACCAAAACAAAGGCAAGCAAAAAGCACTTCTTCCTCTGGCACAGTGGCTCAGTGGTCAGCACTGCTGCCTCACAGCACCAGGGTCCCAGATTCGATTCCAGCCTCGGGCTACTGTCTGTGTGGGGTTTGCACATTCTCCCCGTGTCTGCGTGGGTTTCCTCAGGGTACTCCAGTTTCCCCCACAGTCCAAAGATGTGCAGGTCAGGTGAATTGGCCACGCTAAATTGTCCATAGTGTTAGGTGCATTGGTCAGAGGGAAATGGGTCTGGGTGGGTTACTCTTCGGAGGGTCGGTGTGGACTGGTTGGGCTGAAGGGCCCGTTTCCACACTGTAGGGAATCTAATCTAAACAGCTAAGTGTCATCTTTGGCACATTGCATGGAGGGTTGTTCTCCCCTGATTCCAGCTCTGTATTCACAACACAATAAAATTAAACCTTCAAAAACTCCAATTATTATTCCATTTGTTCTGAACCAGACTTCTGAAGAACGAATCCCAGACTATGTGAATAATTAATTACAGGTACTGGTTTTGTGTCTCAAACAAAAGATTTAGCTATTTATTAAATATGCAATAGCATCAGCAGGGGAAGTATTAAACAAGGTAAGCTGGATAGTTCCTATGCTTTAAACCCAAAAAGTTTGTTTTCAGCTTCCATTCACACAAAAGACAGACAAAAGGCAGGCAAAAACACTCAAGGGACAAATAAAAGAAAATAACAAATCTAACTAGATTACTTGAATAGTTTTCATGCTACATTGTTGTACAGATATAAATGTGAGTTCCTTTCTTTCCTGAAATGTTGATCAGGATCACCTTTTCAGTTCACTTGGGTATAGATAGTAATACTTCTAACTCAGCTTTCTACTCTCAGGCTCTTTGGAAATTAGGCAGACAGCTTTCAAATCATCTTCCTGTGTTGTCAGCAGACAAGCTCATCTCTCAGAAGACATAGTTCAAAAATAAGATCAATTCCGTTTCCACCCTAATAGACTGATTGCCTCTTCCCAAAGCCGCAATTATCATTCAACCACTGCCATCTGTTTAAACATAGCATCATTTCCAGACTTGCTGGAACCAATTCCCAGGTACCAGCCTCATTAATAGCCAATTTCTGTGATCTGTTTAAACAGAATTCTCTTCCTGAGGGTTGCTGTGCCCATTGAAACCATTTTAATCAAGAATCAGCCTGCAATTAACGTCCAGACATGGCTTCACAAACAAACAAAACTTCACTTCTGTTCCTCTTTCTGGCCCAAGTCCACCAGTCATTTCCAGCTCACATTTCCCAGTTCATAGCTCCAAATGAAATTTGATGGAACAATAAAAATGTAAAATAATGGAAAAATCAGTGAGGGTTCTAGCACTGGTGATTTTTTTCTTTTAATCTATTCCTGTGATCTGTAATGCTGGACATTCTTTTTTGTTTTTCTAATGTTTTCCCCTAAGAATTTGTACTTAAGAATCTGTACCTAGGTACCTTTATACTTAAGATGGCACCATAAGTGGCAACTAGAAGACTTGTCACTGCACTCATTCGAGTACATGTGAAAATAAAGCTATTTCTAATTCTGATTCGTTAACTATGTACAACCCAACAAAGGCACCCCATTCATCATAATTCGACAAGATATTTTCTATGTTTCTACAGATTAATTACATACATGCATGTACATGCCATCCAGTGGTTAGTGTAATCACGGTAACAGATGGATAAACAGTCAGGGATCAAGTTGAAAATGCATTGTTTCCTTGAGACTGGAGGATGGTAATTCAGAAATTGGATTTCTCCGACTGTAAGGAGACTTTTCAGTTAATTTATACATCATCGTGATGGTAAGAGCACCTTTCAATTAAAACATCCTGCTTGAAGTAAATTTACATCATGCTTGCTTGGCACTTGGAGACCTTAAAATAAAAATCTATTTCAAAAACGTCATTCTTCCTCATTAGAATGGTTGGACGAGCAGGCAGATTGGTTGATCCAATAATTGGTTCTAACTACATCCATCTCCTCTCCATCTAGGAAGGCATTACCATTTTAGTTTATTTTAAGCATCAAATCAATCCTGTCCTCCGCAATCTAATACACTTTCAATTCTTCAGACAAACATTTCCACTACAGATTTTTGTTAGATTTAATTTAGTTGATGCTCATTCTGGTTGGATGGCAATTTTGCAAAAATGTGTTCCCGGATAAAGGATGGGAATTTAAAAACAAGAGGAAGTGTCCTTAACATAAATCTGTGTATTGCAGATTCCTTCTGGTCATTGTGCATTATCCTCCAGCCCAAGCCCTGAATCTAGGGAAGATTGAAAGATAATGGCCAGGGCCTTGTTATTTCCTTCAATATCCTTAAATGTTTCTCATCTGGTCCCAGTACCTCATGAAATTTATATATTGACAGTATACTCAACACCTCCTCCTAATCAGTTTTACACCCTTTTCACGATTGCGTTCCTTAAAATTATTCTTTTAACACCTCAGCCATGCCTCTTACCACATGTGTAACGCCCCTATTTGGTCCCTAATCAACCCTATTTTTCCTTTGGAAGTTGGGGGCGTCAATTATGTAGATTGTAGACAGAGCCCAGGAATGTTGAGAAGTGAGACAAGACAATAATTATGAAGGGGGGGGGCAACTTTAACATACAAGAGGTGGAGGTGACAGGGCATGTGAGAAAATGGGGTAGTGTCAGAAGGAGGGGTTCATCACTGGGAGTCTGTGCATCACAATGTTTGCCATAACTAAGCTATAGTCCTGAGGCTTGGAGTGTAAAACAGGGAGATAACGAGGTAAATAAAAGGACGGGATGGGAACGTAGGGAACCTCAAACCTGATGGGTGTGTAAAGCAGAAAGGAACAAGGAAGTTTGAGTGTCACCAAGATTGACAGGCTGAATGTGTAACTCACCCTCTGAATCTCTTTCTGTGTCGTGCCATCCTCACCCAATCTGCAATGGAAATGATAAATGGCTGCCAACACATGCCAACCTCCGGATACATCGTATCATCCGTCGTCATTTCCGCCACCTCCAAACGGACCCCACCACCAGGGATACATTTCCCTCCCCTCCCCTATCAGCGTTCCGAAAAGACCACTCCCTGTGTGACTCCCTCGTCAGGTCCACACCCCCCACCAACCCAACCTCCACTCCCGGCACCTTCCCCTGCAACCGCAGGAAATGCGAAACTTGCGCCCACACCTCCTCCCTCACTTCTCTCCAAGGCCCCAAAGGATCCTTCCATATCCGCCACAAGTTCGCCTGTACCTCCACACACATCATCTATTGCATCCGCTGCACCCGATGTGGCCTCCTCTATATTGGGGAGACAGGCTGCCTACTTGCGGAAT
Organism: Hemiscyllium ocellatum; assembly: GCF_020745735.1. Taxonomy (NCBI): domain Eukaryota; kingdom Metazoa; phylum Chordata; class Chondrichthyes; order Orectolobiformes; family Hemiscylliidae; genus Hemiscyllium; species Hemiscyllium ocellatum. The sequence goes on from NC_083403.1 coordinate 11,993,237, forward strand.
GTTTCAGAGAACACCTCTGGGACACCCGGACCAACCAACCCAACCATCCCGTGGCTCAACACTTCAACTCCCCCTCCCACTCCACCAAGGACATGCAGGTCCTTGGACTCCTCCATCGCCAGACCATAGAAACACGATGGTTGGAGGAAGAGCACCTCATTTTCCGCCTGGGAACCCTCCAACCACAAGGGATGAACTCAGATTTCTCCAGTTTCCTCATTTCCCCTCCCCCCACCTTGTCTCAGTCAAATCCCTCGAACTCAGCACCGCCTTCCTAACCTGGAATCTTCTTCCTGACCTCTCCGCCCCCACCCCACTCTGGCCTATCACCCTCACCTTGACCTCTTTCTACCTATCACATCTCCATCGCCCCTCCCCCAAGTCCCTCCTCCCTACCTTTTATCTTAGCCTGCCTGGCACACTCTCCTCATTCCTGAAGAAGGGCTTATGCCCGAAACGTCAAATCTCCTGTTCCTTGGATGCTGCCTGACATGCTGCGCTTTTCCAGCAACACATTTTCAGCTTGTTACTATATTGGAATAGTTTATTTGTAGTCGTTAATATATCTGTTATTTTGTTAAGCATTTTAACAGAGTTACATTTCAGCCAGTTCTTTTATTTTATTTTTATTTTATCTATATTTTAACTGCAGTGTAAAAATAAAGTGTGTTTTGCTTAACATCAAATAATTTGACAAATTGAATTGCATCTGGAAGACAACTCCTTATACTTATCTTTAAAAAAAGAAATAGTTAGAGTCTAGGCTACCTTCTTAATATACTTTGAGGGAGTTTGGTCTGGTCCTTAACATTTGCACATTGTAGGTTAATGACATCTGTAATCACAGAAATGTACATGTATAACTCATACAGTGACCAACTATATTGGTTAAAAATACTGGGCAGTTACAATTTGACCATGACATGATCATTATAAATCAATCCTTTTAATGTCTGTGAAGCAGAAATAAACACGAGAGACTGATAGTTATCACCTGTGTTCCACAATTCACAAAAACATATCAAGGTTTCACAGGCCTCACAAAGTCAGAAGTCGCATGACACCAGGTTATAATCCAGCAGGTTTATTTGAAATCACAAGCTTTCAGAGCACTGCTCCTTCGTCAGGTGAATTGTTCCATAAGTTTGTAATTTCAAATAAACCTGGTGGACTATTACCTGGTGTCTCCTGAATTTGTTCACCCCAGTCCAACACCAGCACCTTCACATCAAGGCTGTACAAAGATAACGGCTGCCTTCCCCACATGTTCACAACATCTTCCAAATGCAATGTTGCCTGTCTTAGTTCATGTGGAGGGTGGAGGTGGGGGACAGAAGTATAATTATTCTGGAGACCATGTCTAGCAGCTTTAATTACACTGGGAAGGAGACAAGCTCAACTGGAACACACTGAGAAGACTTCTCCAATCTCACAAAAGCTTCAAGCCCATCAGATACTGTTCTAACTGCTTTACACCTCAAAGTTTCATTTACATCGTGCACTGATCAGTGATGAACAAGCATAGTGTGATTAGATTCGCCTTACTCACACCTCAAGGTCACGACTCATTCTCGGTTTCTCCCTCTCTACAGATATGGCTAGCTCTCTAAATTTCGCCAGTATATTCTGTTTCTGATCAGCAGAATAGGTATGAGTCTATGTAAAACATCTTTATGCACAATATCCATCTGTCACACTGCAGACATTACACTTTGTGCAATGTACTGTTTTAAACGGAGGAAACCTGTGATTAAATGTTCGCACATGCAATCTGAAAGTGATCAAGGCTGCCTGGTTTCCAAATAATTACATTCTGAAAGACCTGAAGAGATGTTTGCTTGTGACGATGGTCAATTTAACAGCAGATTCAGACATTGAGAATGTTATGGTTAAAAAATCTGCTCCAAAAATCTGATAAACAACATCTCAGAAATTCAGCTGGTCAGCAAAATGATGAGGAGTGCTCCGTACAGCAGGGCACTTTAACTTAACTAGCAGGAAAATTCTTTAAATAAATATCCTTACAGTGAAAATAATGAAGAAGTCAACTAAACTGTGTTTGCTAAAATAATCAGAAGGGAAACATCTTGGAAGGTAATGATAAATTGCATGCAGACAAGGAATAGACTGAAATACCTAGTAGAAGAGTCATAGCACTCCATCCACTCCACCCAGGAATTCCTAAAAATCATCAAAAACACCAAAATAGAGGAAGACAAAACAATGATCTCATTCGACGTAACAGCACTGTTCACTCCATCAACATCGCCCTGGCAAAGGAACCACTCATCACACTTTTAGAAGAGACCATCACACACGCCCCAACCACCATCAATCACATTACCAACGAAAACATCATGAAGCTAGTGGACCTGTGCCTCACCACCCACTTCACCTTCAACAACATAATCTACAAACAAATCAACAGCACACCCATGGGATCTCCGCTGTCAGGATTCATAGCAGAAGCAGTAATGCAAAGACTAGAACAAACAGCCCGACCAACCATCAAACCAAAAATCTTGACCCAGATTTTTGGTTTGATGGTTGGTAGGGCTGTTTGTTCTAGTCTTTGCATAACTGCTTCTGCTATGAATCCTGGTAGCGGAGATCCCATGTGTGTGCCGTTTGTTTGTAGATGACACCTTTGTCATCACAAAATGAAACAAGATAGAAGAGACATTTAACATCATCAACAACACCCTCACAGGCATAAAGTTCACCAAGGAGGAAGAAACTGACAACAAACTCACATTCCTGGACATCAGTCAAAAGAAAGGACAACGGAGAACTACAAACCCGCGTATACAGAAAACCGGCAAACACTGACCAAATACATAACTACACCGGCAACCATCCCAACACACACAAACGAAGCTGTATCAGAACACTATGCCAACAAGCCACCACATACTGCAGCACAGACGAACTTCGGAAAACAGAGGAGAACCACCTACACAACATATTCAAGAAGAACGGAAACTCAAAAAACACAGTGCGCAGATTCCTCAAGAACAAACCACGACAAGCAGACCAAACACAGCCAGAAACCCTAACCACCTTATCATACATCAAAGAAGTTTCAGAAATGACAGCCAGACTATTAAGACCCCTCAGAAGCCTAGTAGCACACAAACCCACCAACACTCTCAAACAAAAACTAACAACCTTAAAAGATCCTGTGCATCCCATGGACAAAACCAACGTCATCTATAAAATTCCATGCAAGGACTGCCACAAACCCTACGTAGGACAAACAGGAAGAAAGTTAGCCACCAGGATACACGAACACCAGCTCGCCACAAAAAGACACGACCCTCTCTCCCTCGTAGCCCTTCACACCGATGAAAAAAACCACCATTTCGACCGGAACAATACATCTATCCTGGGACAGGCTAAGCAAAGACATGCCAGAGAATTCCTAGAGGCTTGGCACTCCAGCCACAACATAGATCTAGATACCATCTATCAACCCCTCAGAAAACGAACAGGAAATGACATCAGCACAAACCCCAGGAACCCCATCCAGGAGAAAGATATAAATAGAAAGCAGGAGACAACAGCTTCGCTTCACTTGGAGGTCACCACTGATGATGTTACCTAGCCAGGTAATGAAACGTCTGGATATCAAACCTACAGCTCAGCGAGCAAACCTACACCCTAAACAAGGAATAGAATTGAAACAAATAACACAAATGGAAAAAATTACAAATAAATGTGAATTAATGAATTGCTTATTTCAAAAATGAAACGGATGATTCCTTAAATAAATTCCAAAGATGAGAGTAAAAAAAGTAAAAGAGCAAAAAAAAAGCTATGTGTTAGGATGATCAGAAAGGTAAAGTTAACTCTCTGAAGGTTCAGTCAACAAGGACATCATCACAGGTCATGCTGAATCATATGAGGATGCTAATTCCGTGTCTGATACTTGCTGAGTAAGCTGATCACACACATGCTGCATTACGCTGTCTATGCACACCTGAAGAATGAGCATGCTTGTAGAGTTATTTGTCATCTCTTCTTTTGCAGTCCCTCAGGATGGACCTCTTCTCTGATTCTGAAGTGGCTATAAAATCCAATGCAGGAGTAGCAGACCCTGATGCTTGCTCAGAGAATTTGGGTACATGGGTGTTTACTCTGATGGTTCAGCTTGTCTTCTGTAAGTTCCTGACAAAGCCTTTAAATGTGAAAACCTTCTTTAAATACCTTTTGAATATATCTCCTAAAGCATCTTGTCTCACCTATACACCTGGGATTCCACTGACATGACTGGGATTCAAAAAGAAAAGTTGCCTCTGGAGTCTGTGTCGTGGCACAGTGGTTAGCACTGCTGCCTCACAGCGCCAGGGACCTGGGTTTGATTCCCGCCTCAGGCGACTGGCTGTGTGGAGTTTGCACGTTCTCCCCGTGTCTGCGTGGGTTTCCTCCGGGTGCTCCGGTTTCCTCCCACAGTCCAAAGATGTGCGGGTCAGGTGAATTGGCCATGCTAAATTGCCCGTAGTGTTAGGTAAGGGGTATATGTAGGGGCATGGGTGGGTTGCGCTTCGGCGGGTCGGTGTGGACTTGTTGGGCCGAAGGGCCTGTTTCCACACTGTAAGTAATCTAATCTAATCTAAAAAAAAATGAATGAATGTGCTTCCTGGGAGGATGGTGGAGGCAGGTACTTCCTCAACATTTAAGAGGCATTGAGAAAAGTACTTAAAATGACACGTCATAACAGGCTATGGAGCATGTACAGGTAAAGGAGATCAGTGTAGTTTGGAGTTTGTTGGTCAGCATCGTTCAGGTTGGCTGATGGGCCTATTTCTATGCTGTATGACTCTATGAACTCTACAGTGTACGCAGGAGGGTGTATTTTGAGTAATTAAAGATTTGATGCTGGGCTGATGGCTTGGAAGTGGCAGTTGGTCTGTCTATCTTTCCACTGGATTTGGACTACCTTGCAAAGGAATTGCTGATAGTACTTCGCTCAAATTGCCTACTATTGGTCTTTCAAATACATGCTGAATCTTGTATTTTTTTGGCTAAATATAAATGACGTCAATTCTTTTGGCGGACTTATCACAGTGAGGCCTATTGAGATCTCTCACTCTATTTTACCAAACACACTGCACTGATTACTTACTATGCCCTTCTGGCATCTCTCACATCTGATTCCACGTGCTGTTCCCAGAACAAATTGCCATTCAACAAATATCTGCTGAAAGACTGCCATCCTCGCACGGTTCCATCCTTGAAAGGCTGCTGTGCAACCTGGGCTGAGTTGACTATCTGGCATGGCCTTTCACCCTCTGGCAATGTCTTGGCATTGCAGCCACAATGCCATATGTGCTGAGTTAGCTGATCACACACATGCTTCACTGCACGAAGAATGAGCAGGTGCCCGCAGAGATATTCTGTATAGCATGTTTGGCACAGGGCTGACACTCCCTCACACACCTTCATATACTTCTCCTGTCTGTAGCTACATCCTCTAAGCCAGTGCTACTCTGTCTCCAGTGCACACCACAGATTATCCAGTAAAAAAACACCATAGGTAGCAGGAAGGAATGTGCAGAGAGGAAGCTCAGAGATAGAGAAAAAAGGATGGGCGAAAGGATTGTTGGTAGCTGGCCAAGGAAGAAGAGAAGCTAGATAGGTAATAATAGGGACCATGAGTAGTTGAAAATGGGTTGATTGTACTGCAAGTATGATGGGACCCGGAGGTGTGGTGTAAGGTAATAGACAGGGAACAGGAACACATGACACCCAGTTTGGGTTCCACCAGGGCCACTCAGCTCCTGACCTCGTTACAGCCTTGGTTCAAACATGGACAGAAGAGCTGGATTCCAGAGGGGAGGTGAGAGTTACAGCCCTTAACATCAAGCATGTATTTGACCAAATGTGGAATCAAGGAATCCTAGCAAAACTGGAATCAGTGGGTATTCGGGGCAAACTCCTCTGGCTGGACTCATAACTGGTACTAATACCTGATTGTGGTTATTGGAGGTCAGTCATCTCAGCTCCAGGGTATCTCTGCAGGAGTTCCTCAGAGTAGTGTCCTCGGCCCAACCATCTTCAGCTGCTTCATCAATGACCTCTCCTCCATCAGAAAATGAAAGATTGGGAATGTCTACCGATGATTGCACACATGTTCAGCACCATTTGTGACACCTCAGATTCTACATTCAAATGAAACAAGATCTGGACTATATCCAGGCTTGGGCTTGGGCTGACAAGTGGCAAGGAACATTCGTGCCCCATAAATGCCAGGCTATGACCCAAACCAATAAGTGACAATCCAACCACTGCTCCTTGACATTCAATGGTGTTACCACCACTGAATCCCTCACTGTCAACATCCTGGGGGTTATCATTGACCAGAAACTCAACTGGACTCACCATGTAAACACAGCGGCTACAAGAGCAGGTCAGAGGCTAGGAATATTGGAGCTTGTAACTCACCTCCTGACTCCCCAAAGCCTGTCCACCATCTACAAGGCACAAGTCAGGAGTGTGATGGAATATTTCCCACTTACCTGGAAGAGTGCTGCTCCAACAACACTCAAGAAGCTCGACACCATCCAGGACCAAACAGCCCGCTTGATTGGTACCACATCCACAAGCATCCCCTCCCTCCACCACCAACGCTCAGTAGCAGCAGTGTGTACTATTTACAAGATGCACTGCAGAAATTCACCAAGGATCCTCAGACAGCACCTTCCACACCCATGACCACTCCCATCGAGAAAGACAACGGAACACCACCCTCTGTAAGTCCCCCTCCAAGCCACTCACCCTCCTGACTTGAAAATATATCACCGTTCCTTCGCTGTCACTGGGTCAAAATCCTGGAATTCTCTCCCTAAGGGCATTGTGGGTCAACCCACAGCAGCTGGACTGCAGCAGTTCAAGAAGGCAGCTCAGCACCACCTTCTCAAGGGGCAACTAGGGATGGCCAATAAATACTGGACCAGCCAGCGACACTCACGTTCCACAAATGAACAAACAAAAAAAATCATATCTGGGTAAGTAATCAGACAAATCCAAACATGAGCTTTTCTTTACAAACAGCAAAAGTGAACACAACCAAAACCCATAGAGGCTGGAGGTCATTCTGACAATACAAGCTAGATTTTGGCATCATGACCAAAGAGTATTTTACAGTCCACAATTATCTGCTGTACTCAGCTCTCATCCACTGGGACTGAGCGTCAGTGAGGTTCTGTCTGGCTTTAGCACGCAACGCAGCCAAGCCCTGACATGGACAATGATAACTTCTTCCTATCCAGTGCCCTCGTTGTCCTCCTTGGAAAACTGTTCCCATTCCCTTAGGTCCTCAGCATCCAGCACATTGCCTTGCTGCCTACGCCAATGGTGCACAGCACAGTACACCAGGATGATACAGTGCATTTGTCCTAATTATATGTTTACTATGTTTGAGGCCCCCCACCCCACTCTCTCCACCTCATAGACCAATCCAAGCAGCAGAACCTCAGTCACAACAGCCCTTTCACTCCACCATGGCCTTGCACGAAGCATGGGCGGCATAATATCTGCACCCTGCATCACTTAGAAAGTGGAGTAATTGTGTCATGAGCTATGGTCACAGTGTGTAACCCTTGCCAACCTGTAAGCAAGCTTGTAAGACTCTAGGACCCTCAAATACCCAGAGTATATGAGAATGGTGCAGAATGTACAGTGTGACGGTACTGTGTCTTTAAGAGAGACTTGTTCTGATCTGATTCTCTTGCAGAGAATTGTTGCCACAGTGATGCCAGAATGTCTGCTTCTAAAGGGTTGGGGGGTGGGGGGGGGGGGGGGAGTTGGGGGTAAACAGCTTTGTGCTCCCTGAATATTTGTTTTTAAATTAGGACAAAAGAAGCATGAGTGGTTCACACAGCCCCAGAGTTTTAGTTTTGCTTTCAGTTGGGGTTTGGATTTGGATGTTGAAGTGGATAGATACAGCCCACTCTCTCACTCTCTCTCTCTTTGTGGCAGCAGAAAAGAGCTTGAGCTCTGTTTGTGCTGCTGGATTGTTTCTGTTGGTGTTCCTTTCTCATGGGCTGGAGGCAGCATTTGAGGAAAAACGGTTTTGCTGAATTTGCCTTTGCCAAGAGTGTGTTTACGGGATGCTGCTATATTGGAAGTTATTGATTATTTGTTAAACAACATACTATTTTATTGAGTATTTCAATAAAGTTGTGCCAATTCTTTTTTTTTTGTTGTTTGTACAGCGTTGTAAGAATAAAGTTTGTATTCCTTAAAGCTAGTAGTGGACCAATCAAATTGCATTTGGAATACAGCACCTGAGACTTGCCTTTACTTTAAAATAAAAATTCAGGTGTCAGCTACCTCCTTGATATATTTTGAGGAGGTTTGGTCTGGTCCATAGCAGAAGCTTCCAGGGTAGCAGGCACATACCTCCAGGAAACAGTAATGTCGATCACAGAGCACTTGAACATTAATTAAGTGGAATCCTTTCTGCTGATGAATGTGTAATTCCGCCCTCTCAGTGCTCTGTGGACAGCGGATGGAACCCTGTACCTGGGGAAGCCAGGGATGTTGCCGAATCCAACTGAAATACCACACCGGTCACTCCACTGCAATGACTATCTCAGCTACCGGGAGTGGATAGCCTCCCACTCCTGGAGCCTTCAGGTTCCACTCCAGCAGTTGGTGCAGTTCCATCACAGTGAGCCATCATGTACAGAGCTTGTTTCAGCACTGTGCCTCACCCATCCTCTGGAGCCAGGCCCAGAAAACTCTGGGTGTCCTGTACACTCCATGGGTCCTGATGGATGGAGTGAGGCACAGTGCTGCCACCTCTCCCTGAGCTGGGTGCTCCTCGTCTTCCGCAGGACCTGTTACTGCCTCAGCCCCGGTCCTCCTGCCTCTGCTTCACCTTCTTAGAGAGGCAGCCACAGTGACCAACGTCTCACCAACAGCAGGGTCCCAGACTCTTGTGGGAAAGGGCACAGAAGGAACCATATAGTTCCTTAGACCTCAGGACCATCAGCAGCAGCATCCCCTGTAGATGAGAATGATCACATTTTACCACATGGTGGACATTGATAAAAGGAAACACATCTGTGTTGGACATCCACTTTCACCCTCAGCCTTTGCAGCAACTTGGGGAAAGTGCCTCAGCAGCTGAGTAACTACCCAATGTCACCAAGAATGGAATCCCTGCAGTGCTCCAACCCCTTAGCCGCTCTGCGGCCACATTAAATGCTCAGCTTCACATCAACATGGACTGGGCCAGAAGATTATTTCTCTGTACTTCTTTTCTCTGTTTTATAATTTATTTCTAAATCTGCAATGCTGGACATACACTTTGAAACCTGCTGTTGAAACTACCTTCACCACTCTCCCAGGCAGCACATTGCAAATCTGCATGGAGAAGGCCAGGAAGACAGGGCTAGAGAATGGCGTGAGCTGGGTAGATCTTTTGGGAGCCAGTACAGAAATGATGAGTTGAATGGCCTCCTTAAGTAATGTGAAATACCATGTATTGGTTACTATAATTTCTGAGCATCCAGTGAACGTAGATCCCATGCTTTCACTCATCAAACTGGTACTCACTTTGTCCACTCGGGGCGTTGTTCCAGCCATTTTCTAGTAGTACTCTGGTAGAGAATGCAGATCACAGTAGAAGCCATTACCACCAGGCCCTGCCTAGCCCACATGTACCACCCAAACCCCACCCAAAACCTCCATGCTCCCCATGCCCATGCCTGTAACCAGAAAGGTGGATTGAAGTGTGTATACTTCAATGCCAGAAGTATAAGGAATAAGGTAGGTGAACTTGCAGCGTGGGTTGGTACCTGGGACTTCGATGTTGTGGCCATTACAGAGACGTGGGTAGAACAGGGACAAGAATGGCTGTTGCACGTTCCAGGGTTCAAATGTTTTAGTAGGATCAGACATGGGGGTAAAAAAGGGGGAGGCGTGGCATTACTTGTCAAAGACAGTATCACAGCAGTGGAATGGACGATAGAAGAGGACTTGCCATCTGAGGTAGTTTGGGCTGAGGTTAGAAATAGGAAAGGTGAGGTCACCCTGTTAGGTGTTTTCTACAGGCCTCCTAATAGTCCTAGAGAAGTAGAGGATAATATTGCGAGGATGATTCAGGAAAAGAGTGAAGGTAGCAGGTAGGTTGTTATGGGGGACTTTAACTTCCCAGATATTGACTGGGAGAGCTATAGCTCGAGTTCATTAGATGGGTCGGTGTTTGTACAATGTGTGCAGGAGGGTTTCCTGACACAATATGTCGACAGGCCAACAAGAGGGGAGGCTATATTGGATTTGGTTCTAGGTAATGAACCAGGCCAGGTGTTAGACTTGGAGGTAGGTGAGCACTTCAGGGACAGTGACCACAACTCGGTGACTTTTACTTTAGTGATGGAGAGGGATAATCGTGCGCCGCAGGGTAAGAGCTATAGCTGGGGGCAGGGAAATTATGATGCAGTGAGGCATGACTTAGGTAGTGTGGATTGGAAAAACAGGCTTCAAGAGAAGAACACTAATGAGATGTGGGGATTGTTCAAGGAGCAGCTACTGCGTGTCCTCGATAGGTATGTACCAGTCAGGCATGGTGTAAAGGGCCTTGTGAGGCAGCCATGGTTTAGTAAGGAATTGGAGTCCCTTGTGAAAGGGAAGAAGGCGGCATATGTAAAGATGAGGCGTGAAGGTTCAGTAGGGGCGATTGAGAGTTATAAGGTAGCCAGGAAGGAGCTAAAGAGGGAGCTAAGAGAAGCGAGAAGGGGACATGAAAAGTCTTTAGCTGGTAGGATTAGGGAAAACCCAAAGGCTTTCTATAGGTATGTCAAGAATAAAAGGATGACTAGGGTAGGTATCGGTCCAGTCAAGGATAGTAGTGGGAAGTTGTGTGTGGAGGCGGAGGAGATTGGAGAGACATTAAATCAGTACTTTTCATCAGTATTCACTCAGGAACAGGACACTGTTGCTGATGTGAATATGGAATCACAAATAATTAGAATGGATGCCCTGGAAATATGCAGGGAAGAGGTTTTGGGAATATTGGAAAGGATGAATATAGATAAGTCTCCTGGGCCTGATGGCATTTACCCCAGGATCCTATGGGAAGCTAGGGAGGAGATAGCAGAGCCATTGGCCTGGATTTTTATGTCGTCATTGTCAACGGGAATAGTACCAGAGGACTGGAGGATAGCGAATGTGGTCCCATTGTTCAAGAAAGGGAGTAGGGATAGCCCTAGTAACTATAGGCCAGTGAGTCTGACTTCAGTGGTGGGCAAAGTCTTAGAGAGAATGGTAAGGGATAAGATTTATGAACATCTGGGTAGGAATAACGTGATCAGGGATAGCCAGCATGGTTTTGTGAAGGGCAGGTCGTGCCTCACAAACCTTATTGAGTTCTTTGAGAAGGTGACTAAGGAAGTGGATGAGGGTAAAGCAGTAGATGTTGTGTATATGGATTTTAGTAAGGCGTTCGATAGGGTTCCCCATGGTAGGCTAATGCTAAAACATCGGAGGTATGGCATTGAGGATACATTAGAGGTTTGGATTAGGAATTGGCTGGTTGGAAGGAGACAGAGGGTAGTAGTTGATGGATTATGTTCATCTTGGAGCGCAGTTACTAGCGGTGTACCACAAGGATCTGTTTTGGGACCATTGCTTTTTGTTATCTTTATAAATGATCTAGAGGAAGGACTTGAAAGCTGGGTAAGCAAGTTTGCGGATGACACAAAAGTCGGTGGAGTTGTGGATAGTGAGGAAGGAAGTGGTAGGTTACAGCGGGATATAGATAAGTTGCAGAGCTGGGCGGAAATGTGGCAAATGGAATTCAATGTAGCTAAGTGCGAAGTCGTTCACTTTGGTAGGAATAACAAGATGATGGATTACTGGGCTAATGGTAGGCTACTTGGTAGTGTGGATGAGCAGAGGGATCTTGGTGTCTATGTACACAGATCTCTGAAAGTTGCCACCCAGGTAAATAGTGCTGTGAGGAAGGCATATGGTGTACTGGGCTTTATTGGCAGGGGAATTGAGTTCCGGAGTCCTGAGGTCATGTTGCAGTTGTATAAGACTCTGGTGAGGCCTCATGTGGAGTATTGTGTGCAGTTTTGGTCGCCATACTATAGGAAGGATGTGGAAGCTTTAGAACGAGTGCAGAGGAGGTTTACCAGGATGTTGCCTGGAATGGTAGGAAAATCTTATGAGGAAAGGCTGAGGCACTTGGGGCTGTTCTCATTGGAGAAGAGAAGGTTTAGGGGAGATCTGATAGAAGTGTATAAGATGATTAGGGGTTTAGATAGGGTAGATACTAGATACTTTTACCGCTAATGGAGTCAGGTGTTACTAGGGGACATAGCTTTAAATTAAGGGGTGGTAGGTATAGGACAGATGTTAGGGGTAGATTCTTCACACAGCGGGTTGTGAGTTCATGGAATGCCCTGCCCGTATCAGTGGTGAACTCTCCTTCTTTATGGTCATTTAAGCGGGCATTGGATAGGCATTTGGAAGTTATTGGGCTAGTATAGGTTAGGTAGGATTCGGTCGGCGCAACATCGAGGGCCGAAGGGCCTGTACTGCGCTGTATCCTTCTATGTTCTATGTTCTATGATTCACCTTGAATTTCCTGTCACCATTTTTATCCCCATCACCACAAAGCAAAAACCTCTGCTTGCCCAACCCCAGCCTTGACCCCTCCACTCGTTCCTCCTCCCTTCATCGGCCCCCACTTTGAATCCTCCTGAACAATACCTCACACTGTATTCACCCCTGACCTCTAACTGACTTCACAAAACCCATAGCTTTTATACATGACTACCTAAACCATAAGACCATAAGACATAGGAGTGGAAGTAAGGCCATTCGGCCCATCGAGTCCACTCCGCATTCAATCATGGCTGATGGGCATTTCAACTCCTCGTACCCGCATTCTCCCCGTAGCCCTTAATCTCTAGCCCTTATAATCCTGACCACTGTGTTTGTAACTCTCTGACCGATGAGAAATAATTCTCCTAACTGCTGGTGCTGGCCTGACTAGACTGACCATCGATTACTCCCCAGGCTGTATTGGGTCAATTCCCTTGATGGTGAGCATCCCAAGGGGACTAGACTGTTGTACAAACTGTACCTATGACTGACAAAACTGGGACCACATAACTGAGAACAGCAACCCCCAACACAGGTTACTACTGATAAGCAGCCTGCCTGATATCCATGCAAGAGAGCATGTGGAAATATATCACTGCCCCTTCAGTATTGCAGGGTCAAAATTCCTTCCCTAACTGCATTGTGAGTCAACCCACTGCAGGTGGACTGTTGTAGTTCAAGAAGGCAGCTCACCCCCCCCACCTTCTCAAGGGGCAACTTAGGGTCGGGCAATACATGCTGGGAAAACCCAGCAACACTCACATTCAACAGGTGGATAAAAAGATGGCAACAGCTCTGACAGAAGTGCCAACATGCTAACAGGCATGGCATGGGAAAGCAATGCAAGATATGAATGCTGTGACCATGCCCGGTGGGCAGTAAGGGAATAAGTGATCAGTCTGGTCCATTCAGCCTGACTGGATGCGTGGTGTCCTTTCTGTAGACTTACAATACTAATTGACACTGAGCCCTGCAGCACTTCCTAAGTAACCTGCAAGTGTATCAGGGAGGTACCATGATGGTCAGTTGGCTTATGATGGATGTGAATGTTCATGAGCGAGGGATACATCTGGCTGGTGCCCATGGATTGTGTCCTGTGATGCAATTTGGAGCGTGTTCAGAATGAGCTGTGAGCTAAATCCATTACCAGGCATCAGCTCTGATTCCCACTTCAGGTTTCTCTCTGTCCATTATGTTTGAAGAGTTTGATAAGATAGAAATTGGAATATTAGTAAGGTGACTTAGTCTGTCAACATGGTGTTTAACAAACAGTGATTCTCCATTATTGGGTACTCTCTGCTGCCTAGCGAGATTACAGTCATGCTGCTTATGAAAAGCATAAAAGGTGGCACAAGATGTTCCTGGCTTTGAGATCGTCATCATCTGACTTCTCCAATTCTGTCACACAACTTGCCGCAGCATACATGACTCAGGTTCTGAGGATATATCTGAGAATGCGTGCTTCTCCAAGATCGGTTAATACCGAGGAAAAGTGATGAAATAAATAAAAAAGATAAATGGAAATAATCACTGGGAGATTTTATTTTTAAAATTTAAATAAATGACTGATGTCAATAAAAACATCGATGTGGAGGTGCCGGGGTTGGACTGGGGTGGACAAATTTAAAAATCACACAACAGCAGGTTATAGTCCAACAGGTTTATTTGGAAGTACTAGTTTTCGGAGCGCTGCTCCTTTGTCAGGTAGCTAGTAGGGCAGGATCATGAGACTCAGAGTTTATAGCACAAGATCATAGTGTTATATAACTGATATTATATATTGAACAAACATTCTAATGAATAAAAACATTAGACAGTTACATGATGGGCTAAATACTGTAATTATTCTATGATTGGGCACTAGGTTTGGATTGGTGATAGGTTCATGGGAAAGGGAAGAAGTCACCAGGGGTTAGAGATTTCGCCATTTTTCAATCCATCTCTGCCATTTTATTGAGAACATCAAGCGTGTTGTTTCTTATCAGTAATTTGTTTATTTACTATTTCCAACAAGATCATTTCTTTGTTCTTTCACTAACTCTAACATATTGTCTCAGGAGTCTTCTGAAATCTGTGATTTTCGGTTTGCTCTGTACTCTTTCCCACTGCTTTTAATCTTCCCTCAATTCATTTTCCTTTGATCCATTTCTGTTCACTCTCCCTTCTGCTCTTTCTTTAATCCATTTTTCTTTATATCCATTTTTGTTTTCATTCTTTCTTGGTTGTCATTAATTAAGGCCACTGTCTGTCATACAAAGGAAGCAGAATTGCAAAATGTACTTCTCAAAATTATTAAATAGTCCCAGTGAATCCTTCATAATAAAATGAAATGTGTTTTTTTTTATATATTACCATAAACCAGTGGTACCGATCATACAGAAACAATAGCCATAAGTTCTTTAGAGGGAAAACAGTCTGAATCTTAAAAGTATGACCATGAAACAAAGACAAGATTCTATGCAAAGTACAATCTGTTGTATCTGACCCAGGTCATCTACCTGGAGTATTTTTATTTATTTATTGGCTGAAACCACTGGCTGAGAGTAAAGAACATTTATGTAAAAGTGACTAAACAGCAGTTCCTAAGATGGCTGACCATTTACCTAATTGCAGATTACAAACTAAAAAGTCGTTAAAATGGGGGAAGACTGTCTAGAAGCACTCACCCAATGACATCTTAGTGGATTGGGAATAATCCTTTCTGAATCACAAGACTTTGAATCAATTGTTATGACCATGTTGAGATAACTGGTGAGATGGCAAGGAGCATAATGTGAAAAGCCAACTCTTTAGTGTTTTAAGAAAATGCTTTCAGTCAGGCCAGTCACAGAACAAAATAAGGTGTTCAGAAAGAGGAAATCCCTTTCCATTCATCCTGTAAGGGTGAGATTTGCCTGTTGTACAAACTGTTCTTTCCTGTGGACAGCACTGAAACATCCCAACACAGCAAAGAGAAATTTAGCATCAACATCTTTAAATGATCCTGTCATAGAATTCAGACAGAATGTTCAATCCAGTTTGAAACCGTCAAAAGCATCAATCCACTGAATTAGTATATAACTGACTTTTCTCAGACTGAAGAGGCACTTCGGCCAATCACGTCTGCAATGCCAAAAATACACAAAATCTACCCTGGTCCCATTTTCCTGCACTAGGGCTATAACTCTGAATACTCCAAGTGCTTATCCAAATGCTTTTTAAAGGTTGTGAGTTTACCCATCTCAATTACCTCCACTCCAGAGACACCCACCACATTCTGGGTGAAAAACATTTTCCTCAAGTTCCCTTTAAACCTCCTGCTTTTCACCGTAAAAGTTTGCCCCATGATATTGACCATTTAACGAAGAGGAACACCTTCCTATCCACCTTGTCCAAATCCCTTCACAATCTTCAAAACCACGGTCAGGTTCCCCCCGCCTACTTTATTTAATTTCCCACTTTGTAACTTACTTGTCTGTGTGAACACTCAAAATGTTATTACTATTTAGAACAGATTTAGCTTTTATTGTGCCGTGTACTCAGGTCCGGGAGTGCAGTGAAAAGTGTACAACGGTACCTCAGTACAAAACCTTCGGTAAAAAATAGGAAAAGATAGTTAAAATTCCAGCATTAAAGTCCTTCTTAGAATAAAGTAGAAAGATAAAGAAATAAAGTGAAAAGTTCAATGTTGCAGTCCTTCTTAAATGCTTAGCCATGCTGGGCTCTGCCCCCACCTTCCCCGTGCTGGGCTCACTACCCTCTCCCCACCAGTGTGGGCACTCTCTCCCCCCCATCCCCACCATGCCCTCAACCCCGTCATGGTGCTGAGCTCACTCTCGTTCCCCCCCAGCACTGGGCTGTCTCTCCCCTCCATGCTCAGCTCACTTTCCACACCTCTCCCCACACCTCCCTCCACCCCCCCCACCCCCCCCGTGCTGGACTCACTCCTCCCCCCCCCATCCCCCGCACTGGGCTCACTCACCCCACCACCACCTCCCCCCTCCCCGTGTTAGGCTCACTCTCTCCCTCTCTCCCCCCCCCCCCAACCCCCCCAATGCTGGACTCACTTCCCCCCCCATCCCCTGCGCTGGGCTCACTCTCTCCCCACCACCACCCCTCCAGCAATCAAATAGCAAGGGGAAAAGGAGGGGAGCCATTTTACTGCTGTCCAGCTGGCTGTAACAATACAGAGATACTCAAAGTTTGTGCGAAAATTTGTAGCTCGGGTGCTCGTTGTTGTGGTTCTGCTCGCAGACGAAACATCTGCAACACAAATTCCCAGCTCGGCGAACAGAACCACAACAATACAAAGATACTGGAGTGGATGCACTAAATGTTTGTTAGGATGATACCAGAAGGTTCAGGGCACATGTATCAGAAAAGGATCAAAGGCGGGATATTTGCTCTCCTAAAAACAGAAAGCTCACGGGTCAGCTAACAGAACTGTTTAAAATTCTGAAGTGTACCCACTCTGTATCTCGAGTGGATACAGAGAGAATGTCTCCAGCAGATGGAACAATGTAACTAGAGGCCATCAATGAATGAAAGCTGACAAGAAATCCAATATGAAATTCAGAAGATACTTTTCTATCCAAAGAGTGATGAGAATGTGGAATCCACTACTGCAGCAAGTCGTTGTGAATATAGACATGCCACAACCCAAAGGACTAGCCACACTACCATACATCAGGAGCATTTCTGAACTGACAGCCAGACTACTGCGACCACTAGGACTCATAACAACAGCACACAAACCAACAGCCACTCTCAGACAACATCTCACCAGGACAATGGACCCAATACCCAGCATGAGCAAAACCAACGTAGTGTACAAAATTGCTGAAAATGTGTTGCTGGTTAAAGCACAGCAAGTTAGGCAGCATCCAAGGAATAGGAAATTCGACGTTTCGGGCATAAGCCCTTCATCAGGAAAATCCCATGCAAGGACTGCACAAAACACTACACAGGACAAACAGGAAAACAGCTAACGATCCGCATCCATGAACTCCAACTAGCCACGAAACGACACGACCAGCTATCCTTAGTAGCCACACATGCAGATGACAGGCAACATGAGATTGACTGGGACAACACTACTATTGTAGGACAAACCAAACAGAGAACAGCCAGGGAATTCCTAGAGGCATGGCACTCCTCCACAGATTCTATCAACAAACACATCGACTTGGACCCAATATACTGGCCACTGCAGCGGACAGCTGGAACTGACAACCGGAAGCGGCAGAGACAAACCACTATAAATGCTGGAGGAAACAACACGGAAGCACTTCACAGGAGGCTCCCAAGCACTGAGGATGTCACCTAGACAGGGGACAAAACGTCTGCAACACAAATTCCCAGCTCGGCGAACAGAACCACAACAACGAGCACCCGAGCTACAAACCTTCTCACAAACTTTGTTGTGAATATTTAACGAGAATCTAGAGGAACCTATGGAGAGAAAACAATAGAGGGTTATGATGATAGGTTTATAGGAAAGAACGTTGGATGAAGAATTAATAGAGAATAAATGAACTGGGTGGGCCAAATGGTTTGGTTGCCTGTCATATGTCCTATATGATCCTATAGGGTGATCAACTGGAGTCTCTGGAAATCAATCACTCATCTCCAGGATACCTTTGTGTGCAACTCTGGAGAAAAATCACAGGGTCCAAGTTTGTTTTCTGCTGGGAAAGCAAAAACGAGTATTTTAGCATCCTAGAGGATCCTGTATACAGTTAATATGTTCTATCAGTGGTGTGGTATATCAGCTAAAGGTAGTGACAACCAATGGCAGTGAGCTCGTGGCCCAGTAGTGAGATTGAATTATAATACGTACCCAGGATAAGTAGATCTATTGAAGTGGGCTTTTCACCTTTGAAAAGTACTTTGTCCTCTGAGGAGTATTTGGATGTGCACTTGCAATGCTGGAGCATGCAGGGCTATGGGCCAAGTGCTGGAAAATGGGACAGAACAGTTAGGTGGTTGTTTGTGACTGGCACAGACATTGACGGGCTGAAGATGTCCAGTAGATCTCTCCAATTGTATGGCATTGAAAAAGATGCTTTTATTATTTTGATGGAATTTTTCTCTTTACGAGATATACATACAATAAATGTGTTCACCTTTTGCACAATATCTAATGCAAACCTCCCCAGAAAGAACACCAATTAAAATTGGCAAATGGAACATACTAGTCTGACTTGTCTGGTATGATATACTGGACTTCCTGCATTTACAAATGTTACTGCTTTAAATATGATTTTCTTCCCTCTGGATTTTTAATTGTCAGCAAATATAATATTCACTTATTTGTGGTTTTAAAAACAAAAGAGAGAAAATTCACTTGTTAGGTTAAAAGTGCACAATGTACATGTCGTGTATTGCGCACGCGCAGTTTGACATGTTCATTACTTGGAAAATGACTGATTTTTCATCTTCAACAGAAACATAACCCCTGAAGGTAGCAGGTGATACAGCACTGAAAATGGTTATGGGGGTGGGTGAGAGACAATCCAGCTAATGATCAAGCATTATCCAATTGAGTAAGAGAATTTTTTCCAATTTGGTGTAGGGAGGCAGTGCATTACAAGGATGGATATATTGACCAACTAACTGCTACAGCATGGGGAGATGGACAACCCATGGGATGCAAGGTCCAATAATATTTTTGCCAATCATAAATCCCAGTCTCATGAAGAGTATGAATCTAGAAGGTTAATTCTGACTTTTTCTCTCTCTCTCTTCCTACTGTTAATTGCGTTGGAAATAGCTCAGGGACAGACTTGCTATTATCTCACAGCATAGGCAGGAAGGGATGAATGGCCTCTTGCCTCGGTGTTTGTCCAGTTTGTAAGAGCGGGAGTCCTCCGGAGCGACAGTGGCGCTGTGGAGTAGCTGTGAAAAGGGGCGCCGCTCTTGACCCTTCCTCCGCTCCTCGGTTATAAAAGCCCCTCATCTCCAATGGTCACCAGAAGGCGTCGCGGAGAGTTACCGTTAATGATTAAAATGGAGGTGAATGCTGTAATAAACAACACAATCGGAGATTCACTCAGTTGATGAGTTCTGGAATAGGGCTGTATTTATTGACAGGGCAGCCCTACAGTCCACTTTATTTGACGTGATCTTGTGTCGGCGGCCGCGGTTTGTGCCCCTCTCACCCCGCTCCGTGCCCCCAGCCCCCGGGCCATGTCCCGGGCCCCCTGCTCTGTCCTCAGCCCTCGCCTGGATCTCTATAATTTCCAGAGCGCGGAGGCCGAGCTGCGCAGCCGCTATGTGCTCACCAGCCCGCGCTCGCTCCAGGCGTGCGCGCGCCGCCACGTGCAGCCCGTGCAGCTGCTGGCGCGCTCCCTCCGCGAGCTGGCGCGCGACGCCCCGCTCGAGCCGCTCCGACACCTGCACCGCCGCTACCAGGAGTTCGAGAGGGAGCGCCGCAGGAGGCTCCGAGGTGAGGGCGGGGGCGGGGTCAGGCAGGGGAGGGCGGGGACTGAGACCGATTGGGCGGGGAGAAGGAGGAACAATGGGGAGGGGCGGGGACTGACGGATGGGGCGGGGGCGGGGATTGATAGATGGGGCGGGGACTGACGGATGGGGCGGGGACTGACGGATGGGGCGGGGGCGGGGATTGATAGATGGGGCGGGGACTGACAGATGGGGCGGGGGCGGGGATTGATAGATGGGGCGGGGACAGGGAGAGGGAGGGAACAGTCAGGGGACTGGGTGGGTGAGATAGGGATGGGACGGGACGGGACGGGACGGGACATGGGGTTGGGACAGACAATGGAATGGAGGGGGTGGGACAGAGAAGGTGGGTAGTGGGGAGGGAATGGAGGATGAAGGGGTGGGACATCGAGGGACAGGTGAGGGTGGTACAGAAGGGGAGGCACATGGGGTGGGACCGGGTCAGAGGGGAAGGGATGGAGGAGGTGGACAGGTGAGGAGGGCCAGGGATGGAGGTTAGGAGTGGGAGGGACAGGAGGCCTAGGGATGAGAGGGACAGCAGGGAAGAGGTAGGGATGTAGTGAGGCAAATGGACAGAGGTGGGCAAGGATGGGCTAAGGGGGAGGAACAGGTGAGAAGGAACAGAGGTGCTGAAGAGGAGGGAGGAAGATGGTTAGGGGAGGGGTAAGAAGGGGTAGAGATGAGGGAAGGATGGGGAGTGGGAGACGTAAAGGAGGTGGGGGAGAGCAGAGGGAGGGGATAAAAATGCTGAAAAGTAAGTTCTTTTTGCCTGTCTGTGACAACAGTTCAACGCATGAGGGCAAATTAAAGTTTATCGATTAATAAAAGCGTAGGATAGACATTTGGTCACCTGTGTGTTGAACAAGTTCATATCCTTAAGTGCCTGAGAAGAAATAATAGCCCCATTCAGTTATACCAGAGCATGTGCGACCTTTAAATATGTGGGCCATCAGATCATTGGTTGCCCTGAATGGAATCAGCTGATAGTTGACGGAGAAAATAATCTTCATAAAGAATGAGAACACACGTGTTGCCCTGTTTGATTGTTGCATAATTTGATAATCAAATTCAGCAATATTATTAGTGCGTAAAATATAAAAACTGGATGTCCCATTCAGTAATTAGAGATGAAGATTGCCACCATCTTCTTTCAGAATTCCAGATCATAAATTATTTGGATGTCGAGACTTGCCTTCATTCCCACTGTTACGACTGAGACAAGGGGAACACACAGAATTAGAAGCCTCAATTGTTGCACCGATAGTGTAAATATATTAATTCAATCACCAAAATAGCAATTTGATTTTTGTTTAGTATTCATTGGCAGTTGGTTGCTAATGAGTATGATTGTTCATATGGGAAATTCTGTGTCAATGGTCATGGGGCTCTATGGGTCATTATGTAGCTAATGAGCCTGATTCTGGCAGATGTTCCTGGTTCTTAGCATTAAGATTGTTGGCCTTCCATTCTACAGTTTCCTTTTGCTGCCAGGTGTTCTATTCATATTGAAGTTTCCTCCAAGTCTATTTCTTCTGAATGGGAGTCTCTCATGTATTGATATCAATGTTGCATTTCCTGAGAGAAATCTTTGAAATGCTTCATATGTCCTCCTCCTGTCTGAATCGCTTCCTTGAGCTGGACAAAGAGGACTTGCTTTGGTCGTCAGGATTCAGGCATTTTAGGCATGTTAGTGGTGTGACGATGCTGCTCCTTTAACAAGGTTAGCTGTTTTTGGCTTTTTTTAAAAAGAGAGTTGTAAAAGCAGTGATTCCAAAAGGTCTGCATTTGAAGGTTTTAGAGACAATTTGATTTTAGCTGGCAGATACTACCTCAGGCAAAAGGTTTTCAAGTTTTAAAAAAAATTGTACAATGAAATGGGAGCGGCCAGTTCTCCCAACTCAGCTTTTGTCTGGTTTGGTTTGATTTTAGTAAGCAGAGTTTGAAGCTTCTGGATCCAAAGAAGCAGGTCCATGCTGGTCCTTCCTCTCTCTGACATCTCTCCTGTAGGATCTTTTTGTGCCAAGGGGTGTTGAGGGGAATTATTGCAAGTATTTGGAACAACATCATTAAGTTGGTGTAGTCTGTTGGGTTTTCAAATAGGTTAAGTTATTCTGTATTCTGCTATCTTTTGTTTGTCAGAGAGTGTGGTGCTGGAAAAGCACAGCCAGTCAGGCAGCATCCTGAGGAGTTTATGCCTGAAATGTTGATTCTCCTTCTCCTCAGGATGCTGCATGACCAGTTGTGCTTTTCTAGCGCCACACTCTGACTCTGATCTCTGTGTTGCAGTCCTCACTTTCTCTTTTGTTTGTGTTTCATTTGGTAATCTTGTTTTTATTTAAAACTAAGAGGTTGGGCCAGCTGCATCCTGGAACATCCACTATGCACCTGCTTAAAACAACGAGCAAAGTCGGAGTCCAGACTAGTTTCTTGAAATGTTTTGGGGGTCTGGCCTGGTTCATAATACTGGTCTAGTGGAATTTGTTGTGGATGATTATGGCATTGATGCTGGTGCTGTTAGCTGCCTCAAGGACACCGCTGTCACTATGCCCGTCCTCCTAGCTAATGCAGAGAATTTGTCTCCAGTGCTATTGACAGTACTTCTCGAGGGCCGTGAGTGCATCTATACATAGTCCAAGTTGCTGAGCCATTTGGAAGAGTGGGAAGGATGACTGCCTTATAATCAAAGGTCTTGGTAGCACGGTATCATGGTGATAGAATACACTCATCATTAGGTGTCCGAAGGCAGTGCTGTCAGAGTGGATGTGATGTTGAAATTCTGCCTCAATGGCAGCCTTAGATGTGATGTGGAGATGCTGGTGTTGGACTGGGGTGGGCAAAGTCAGAAATCGCACAACGCCAGGTTATAGTCCAACAGATTTATTTGAAATCACAAGCTTTTGGAGTGTAGTCCCTTCATCAGGTGAAGTGAGAGGGAAGCACACAACACAGAATTTATGGGCAGAGAGATGAAATGATCCTACAAATGGTGTGTGTGGAGGATGTAATAAGTCTCTGCAGGTGACCAAGGGTGTTAGACAGTGTGAGTAAAGTGTCAATATCTGAATAACAACCGAAGAGATGACCTACAATCTGATTAAATGAGGCAGAGTGATAATTACAAAAAATTAAAAATAAGGTGGTGCTGGAGATAAACCAAATGACTGGAATAACATGGAACAAAAACAGAAACTGCTGGAAAAACCCAGCAGGTCTGACAGCATCTGTGAAGAAAAACCAGAGGAAGAGTCACCACACTGGAAATGTTAACTTTGATTTTTCTTTGCAATGTTGCCAGACTTGCTGAGTGCCCCCAGCAACCCGTGGCCTTGCTCCTGAATTGCATCCGTAGTTCTTTTGGTTTTTATCTGACTGGAATAACATCATAGGTATAAGGGTCACATGCCGAGGGTCTAACCAAAGTCACAAATAAGTAATAAATAAGTATTTAAGATCGAGAGATCGTACCAATTTATCAAGGTGATGGTGTCAAAACCAGATAGTACAGAGTGGTGTGGTGGGGTCACATGTAGTGCGACATGAACCCGAGATCACAGTTGAGGCCCTTTTATTGGTATGGAACTTGGCTATCGGTTTCTGTTTGGCAATTCTTTATTGTTGTGTATCTTGAAGGCTGCCTTGGAGGACGCTTACTCGAAGATAGGAAGCTGAATGTCCATGACATTTGAAGTGTTCCCTGACTGGGAGGAACATTCCTGTCTGGCAATGATCCATTAATTCATTGTCATAGTGTCTGCATGGTCTTGCCAATATACCATGCCTTGGGGCATCCTTGCCTGCAGTGTTGGACTTCTGTGAGTATCTTACAGAAGTTACCACGGCAGGATTGTGTGTTGTTGTGGTTGATGTTATCTGGAAGGCTGGGTAGTTTGCTGCAAACAGTGGTCTGTGTAAGCTTTAGTGGTTGTTTGAAGGCGAGAAGTGGAGGCATAGGGATGGTCTTGGCAAGATGTTTGTCGTCATCGATGATATGTTGAAGGCTGTGAAGAACGTGTTGTAGTTTCTCTTCACTCTGGGCAATTACTGGATGATGGAGGGGACTTTATCAGTCATAGAGATGTACAGCATGGAAACAGATCCTTCGGTCCAACTCGTCCATGTCGACCAGATATCCCAACTTAAGGCAGTAGTAGTCTCCTATACAAGAAGTATGCAGAATGAGTGTGCATAGAATACTCTGAAGTCTTGATCAGTTTGTTCAGTCGATGAGTGTGTTCTTTGGTTGGATTATCTATCGTGTTCAGTTCTCGGTATGCTTCTTTGCAGTAGTCCATTCTGTTCTGTATGACAATGGCTCCTCCTTTATCTGCTAGTTCAATGACAATGTTGCAATTGGTCTTGAAATCATGGATGGCATTGTGTTGTGCTTGGGTGATGTTCTGCGCTATCTTGTGAATCCAGCTGATGAATCTGGTGTTAACATATCTCCTGGCAGCTAGAGAGCAGCGGCCTTCTGAAGGTGAATAATTCGACTCTTTCCTCTTTGGTTCTTGGATCTCTCTGTGGATTGTTCCAGTTAATTGGTTGTCTCATTGGCCTTGCTGCTGACATCTTGGAGTTTGTAGAAGAATTCCAGAGCCTCATTCACTCGATGAGTTCCTCTTTGTCTGCTACCAAACTAGTGGGGTCCATTTTGATAGTGGCGCAGAAATTGAGCCCTTGGCTGACCCTTCCTCTGGTCTTTCTTCACAGATGCTGTCGGACCTTCCTAGCAGCTTGTGTTTTTGTTCCGTGTTATTCCAATCATTTGGTTTGTCTCCAGCACCATATTTATAGAATGCATGGTTAGTAAGTTTAAAAATTGTTGGTATAGTAGACAGTAAAAAAAGTTATCTCAGATTGCAACAAGATCTTGAGTAATTGGGTCAATGGTCTGAGGAGTGGCAGATGGAGTTTAATTTGGATAAGTGTGAAGTATTGCATTTTGGTGAAACAAACAAGGACAAGAATTATAAAATTAATAGTAGGGCCTTGGGTAGTGTTGTAGAACAGAGACCGAGGTGGAGGAGAGATGAATGTAATAACGTGGAAATAGTTTGCAGTTTAAAAAGGTGACAAGAAACTATAGATTTTACTAATGAATGAATGAAGACAAAAACATAAAAAAATTAGACTTCATTTATGTTGTATAGATTTTCATGTGTTCAAAATGAAATGAGTTCAGAATTGGCATTTCATTTACAATGGGACGAGGAAAGTTATGAATCCATACAGTGTGGATGTAGGTTTGCTCGCTGAGCTGAAAGGTTCATTTTTATTTTGTAAATTAGAACATTATTTCAACAAGCCACCACACACTGCAGCACAGAGGATCTATGCAGAGCAGAGGAAAATCACCTATACTGTGTATTCAAAAAGAATGGGTACCCAATGAACAGAGTCCATCGATTTCGCAACAACAAACCCAAACAAACAGACAAAACACATCCAGAAACCCTGGCCACTCTCCCCTACATCAAGGACGTCTCGGAAATGACTGCCAGACTACTCAGACCCCTTGGCAAACCTACCAACACACTAAAACAGCAACTTGAAAGACCCTATACAGGCAACAAACAAAACTAATGTCATTTACAAAATACCATGCAAGGACTGTAATAATCGCTACATTGGAGAAACAGGCAGAAAACTAGCCACCAGAATACATGAACACCAACTAGCCACAAAACAACATGACCCTCTCTCACTAGTATGCTCACATACGGATGAGGAAGGACATCACTTCGACTGGGACAACACATCCATCCTAGGACAAACCAAACAAAGACACGCACAAGAATTCCTAGAAGCATGGCATTCCAACCGGAACTCTATCAACAAACACATCGGGTTAGATCCCATCTACCACCCCCTGAGAAAAGGAACAGGAAGTGACTTCACCACAGGAAATAACATCACCAACCCAAAGAAACCCAAGCCTATAAATAGAAAGCAGGAATTTTCAGCATTGCTTCGCCTGAGGTCCACTGAAGATGTTATCTAGTAGGGTAACGAAACGTTTGGAAATGAACCTTTCAGCTCAGCGAGCAAACCTATGTCCAAAACCTCAACCTGAGCTACAAATCTTCTCAGAACTCACGAATACATACAGTGTTTCATATGTGGAAAATTGGCACTCAGGGTCATACAGCAACAGAAACAGACCCTTCAGTCTAACCAATCCACGCTGACCATAATCCCAAACTAAACTAGTCATACCTGCCTGTGCATGGCCCATATCCCTCCAAACATTTCTTATTCATGTACTTATCCAAATGTCTTTTAAATGTTGCAACTGTACATGTATCCATTACTTTCTCTGGAAGTTCATTCCACACAGAATCCACTCTGCATAAAAAAAGTTGCACATCATGTCTTTTTTTTAGATCTTTCTCCTCTCAACTTAAAAATATGCTCCCTATTCTTGAAATCCACCACTCTAGGGAAGCGACACTTGCCATTCACCTTATTTATACTCCTCGTGATTTTATAAACCTCTATAAAAAGTCCTCAACCTCCAACACGCCAGTGAATTAATTATTGATACAGCTGGGTCCATCAGGTTTTTGCTTCTTGATGAAAGATTCTCAGCTACAACAGGCCAAGCCTTTTTTTTTCTAATCCTAAATTTCATGCCTAAGTATTCTCTGGGTAATTGAGTCAGCCTTAACTAAGTGTTTTCTGCTTAGTCTTTAACTTTGAAGTGACAGTCTTGGCTTAATTGATATCAGATGGTTGTGAGTTCAGGTCTTGCTCCAAAGCTTTGAATACATAATCTAGGTTAGCACTTCGCAGTTTTGCAAAAGTGCAAGATTGTATAAGCTGCTGTTTTTCTGCTGTGATGTTAAACCTGATCCCATTTTCCTCTAACAATGTTTTTAAACAAATTCCAAGGCACCACCCAAAGAAGAGCTTGGAATTCTCCCACACTGACCTGTCTTAACATTTAAGTCTCAACTAATATTACTGTAACTGCATGATCTGGTTATTTACCGTGTTATGTCTATGGGATCTTGCTATACATAAAATTCCTGCCATGCATATCTAGTATACTAATGACTAGATTTTAAAATTACTTCATTCACTGTAAAGGAAAATTATCCAAGTCTTTATATGATGAAAGGTGCTTCAATGGAGGTGTGGGTTCTTTTTCACTTTTACCTTATTAATTGGTGGAGGGGGAGGGAGCAGGGAGTTTTCCAGAAGATGGAACAAAGAGTTGTTTTGATCTTGAAAGTGTGGATGCATGATTTTGGGGTTCATTCATTTCATATTAAATAGGATGGTGCAGACTGACTTTTGGGTCATTTGGCAATTTTCCTGTTAAATTTACAGAGTGCAGAGAAGAGAGACAGCGCATCATAGAGGAAGAAAAGGCCAGAAGAACACCCATACCAACTTGTGTGAAATTTTCTGCGCTACAATCTACAAATGAATCTGGTCTCCCCAAAACTGATGTTCTGGATACTGTCCATGAAGACCAGAGCTCTTCAAGAGCTCCTCTATCAGATGGCAAGAACATATCATCATCTGTGGGGGCCATTTCAGAAGAAAGTAAAAGACCAGTGGATATGTCTACACAGCAGAAGAGGAAGAATTCGCAGGACACCAGTCTGAGTGGGTATTTTCGCAAGAACACCAGTCTAGGTGACCTAAGGCAGTCCCCTGCCACAGCGAAGAAACTGGACAAACTCGTTAGTGAGATTCGAAGGGAAACCAATGTGATCATTCCCGAACGTGATAGGAAGATTGCAGCGTTAATGCTGGTTAAACATCAGGAAGAACAGGAGAGATTGGAACAACGTCTCAGAGCCCAGCAGTTCTGGGATAAACTGAAGAAGACAGAAAGATTAGCACAAGTGAAGCTAGAAGCTGAAAGACAAAAAGGCCTGATCAAGAGCATTGGCAGGTGACTGTATTAAGCATTGTTTTTTTCATGAAGTTTGTTTAGCCTATCAGTACTAATGCAGTGTAGAAGAAATACATAAGCTTTAGCATGTGCCTCGGGAATTCTTTGGTGATTTACTAAAATATTTAAGCTCCTTAATTCTTGGTTTTCTTGTGTAAGATTGCAGTCAGTCCTTGAGCAGCGACTTTTCCATTCAGGAAATGTAGACAATCATGAGATTGTGCCACCTTAAATTGTGTTTTGAATTCATCATCAAAAATTAATCCACCCATTCTTGTTGTCCGGCCTAAGAAAAACGATAATGAAAATATATTGCTTTCCGATGTAACTTCATTTTAATATTAAAAAATTAATGCAACTGAGATGTTAACAGCACTAAAATTAAAATAAAACAGAATAATAACATTTTGTACGTAATTATCAAAAATGACTGATCAGGACGTATGCATCATACAAGTTTTATTATTTCCTGGAATTGAACAAGTCTCAGTCAATCTTCCCCCGACCCTTTGTGATTTAAAAAAAAATGTTCAGTGAAGGTTCTCTGTTTACATGACCACAATAGTCACATATTTGCCCTTCTGTACATGGAAACTAGGAGCAGGAGTAGACCGTTTGGCTCTTTGAAACTGCTCTATCTTTCCAAGCTGATCCTTTACCTCAATGCCATATTCCCGCTTTCTCCCCATATCAGTTTATGCCCTTAATATCTAAACATTCATCTACAGTATCAGTTTCTTGAATATATTCAGTGACATGGTCTGCACAGCCTTCTGTAGTAAGAATTTCGCAGGTTCACGACACAACCCTTTGAATGAAGAATTTTTTCCCAATCTTAGTCCTACATGGCCTAATCTGTATTCTGAGACTGATTCCTGGTTCTAGATTCTCCAACCAACAAAAGCATCCTTGTTGTACCTAGTCAGTCCAGTCCTGTTAGAATTTTATGTTTCAATTTGATCTCCTCTCATTCTTCTCAATTCCAGTGAATTCAGGCCTAGTTGAAACAAACTCTCCTCTTAGAACAATTCTGTCATCCCTGTATCAGCCCAGAGAACCTCTGCTGCTCTGTCTATGGCAAATATATCTTGGGTAGGGAGACCAAAACAGTACTTCATGTGTGTCTTCCATAACTGTATAACTGCAGTAAGCCATCCTCTTTTCTGAACTCCAATATCTTGAAGATCCTTGCTGCATCTCCCTGTCTACTTTTAATTGATTGATATACAAAGATACCCAGATTCCTGTTGTACATCCACATTTCCCAATATAACCACTTAAATAATGTTCTACCCTTCTGTTTCTCACAGTGAAGTGCATAGCTTCACATTTAACCAAGATGTCCTGCATCCGTTATATTTGCGCACTAACTCAACTTGTTTAAATCACCTTTAGCCTCCTTGCATTATCTTTTACCAACAGTGGCCACCATCAGTGCCAAAGACCCAGGTTCGATTCCCACCAGACAACTGTCTGCGTGGGTTTCCTCCAAGTACTTCAGTTTCTTCCCACAATCCAAAAATGTGTGGGTGAGGTGAATTGGCCATGTTAAATTGCCCATAGTGTTAGGTGCATTAGTCAGGTTAAGGGTAAGGGAACAGGTCTGGATGGGTTATTCTCCGCAGGGTCGGTGTGGACTTGTTGGGCTGAAGAGCCTGTTTCCATTCTGCATGGAATCTAATCTAATCTAATTTTAATCTCACCCAGATTTTAGGTCATTATCCAGCTGATAAATATTGCATTTGATTCCCTTGTCCACATTACTTATATGTAGCATGTAAAGCTAGGGCCCAAGCATGGATCCTTTTGATATCCCTCTAGTCATCGTTGACACTTGGAAAAAGGCCTTTTATTCCCACTCTCTGTTTCCCGTCAGTCAACCAATTCTCAATCTATGCTAGTATCCCCCATCCATCTATCCACGTATCCCATATACTTTAATGTCCTCTTATGAAGGACATTGTCAAGAGCCTTTTGAACGCCCAGATATGTCACATCCATGGGTTCTTCCTTATCCATCCTCAGTGCATCCTTTTCTTAAATAAAACTCCAGTTGATTTATTAAGCCTGATTTAACTTTCATAAACCCATACTTGCTTTGTCCAATCCTATTACTGTTTTCCAAATGTTCTGTTTTCACATCTTTTTAACATAGACAACATTTCCCCACTACGCAGCTCAAATGAGTATTGGTCGGTGATGCATATTTTAGCATAATTGTGGGAAAAAAGAGTAAAATAAGAGTAAATTTTCTCTAAGGGGAGTTTAAACATGCTTGGCTGAGAAGCAAGTGGGCTGGAAATAGCAACGATAACGGAAATCTGTGACGGTCCAAGAGGACACTGGCAGAAAGTTGAGAAAGGAAATTTAGGCTGAACATGATCTGATCAATCAAACACATGGAACAACAAACTCTACACTGCTCTACTGAGCAGCTGGGATAAGGATCCCATTTCAAAAAAGCAAGAAAAATAATATCTGGCAAAGTGAGTGAAATCCTGCAGAAAATCAAAAATAGTACAATAAGCATAAAGGTGAATTCCAAAAAGAAGTTCAGGAAAGAAAAGCAAACTGATCAGAAAACCGCATGGAGAGGATACACCGAAACAAAAACATTTTATAGTGTGAGAAGTATGTAAAGCGCAAGGGTAAATGAAGCAACAAGTCAGCTATATTATGGTCAAAGTGGCAACCTATCTGTGGGTACAGAGAATATGAGTAAGGGACATCTTGAAGACTTTGAGTTTGGGTCTTCACTGAAGATCAGGTCGATTATC
This sequence comes from Hemiscyllium ocellatum, assembly GCF_020745735.1. Classification (NCBI taxonomy): domain Eukaryota; kingdom Metazoa; phylum Chordata; class Chondrichthyes; order Orectolobiformes; family Hemiscylliidae; genus Hemiscyllium; species Hemiscyllium ocellatum. The sequence continues at coordinate 12,023,981 of NC_083403.1, forward strand.
ACATTATAATTAAAATGAGAGTGATACATACCGTGGGAAGAGCCTGTTAGAGAGGAAATCTTATTATGTTTGACTTATTTAAAAATATATACATTCACATTTCTGAATGAATTCAAAGTCTGGTTGGGATATGTGGTCAGGATGGACAAGTTGGACCGAAGGGTCTGCTTCCATGCTGTACATCTCTATGACTCATAAGTTATAAAAATAGGTTGGGTTGTTTGGGAATCGGCTCACTGCAGTGCGGGAGATTGAGGAGTGACCTTATAGAGGTTTATAAAATCATGAGGGGCATAGATAAGGTGAATAGCAAAGGTCTTTTCCCTAATGTGGGGATTTCAAAACTAGGGGACGTATTTTTAAGGTGAGAGAAACAAGATTTAAAAAGGACACCAGATGTTTGATGTGTGGAATAACTGTCAGAGGAACTGGTGGATACAGGTACAGTTGCACCATTCAAAAGACATTTGGATTAGTACATGAATAAAAAAGATTCGGAGGGAAATGGACCAAACACAGACAATGGAACAAGTTTAGTTTGGGAACATGATCAGCATGGACCTGTGGACCAAAGGATCTGTTTCCATGCTGTATGACACACTGTGTTTTACTGATATTAGGGTACCTGATTTGTTATTCTATCTTACTTTTTTAAAATAATGAAGTTATATTTGTCACAATTCAATCTGTAAGAAATGCTCCACAGTCTATTGGATTTTGGAGACGATCACCAATACACCCAATATTTCCAGGGGCTCTTCCTTTAATACTCTGGGATGCTATTAGCCCTGGTGATTTGTCAGCTTTTATCAAATAATTGACCCAGCACCTTTTGTTTTTTTTAAGCTGATACTGATGCCCTTCAACTCTCCTGTCTCACTTTATCCTTAGTTCCTTAACATTTCTGGGAGGTTACTTGTGCCATCTTTTGTGAATTCAGAACCAAAGTATGTGTTTAATCTTTTTGCCATCCATTTTGTTCTTATTATAATCTCCTTAGCTGCTGACTGTAAAGGACCTATATTTGTCTTCACTGATCTTTTTTATCTTCCTGTGTATATATATATATATATATATATAGAAGCTTTTACAGTCAGTTTCTATGTTGCGTTTAGCATCGTAGAATCCCTACAATGTGGAAACAGGCCTTTAGGCCCAACAAGTCCACACCAACCCTCCAAAGAGCATCCCTGCAACCCTGCACCTCCCGTGGCTAACTCACCTAACCTACACATACCTGGACACTGGGCAATTTAGCATGGCCAATCCACTTAACCTGTACATTTTACACTTGTATTCTATTCATTCCCCTCTTAATCATGGTTTTTATTCTCTTTTGCTGAATTTCAAATGCTTCCAATCCTTAGGCTTGCTGCTCCTTTTTGCAATTTTGTATGTTTCTACTTTGGATTTAATATTGTCCCTAATGTTGCTTCCTACAATGATGAGAACCACAAATTAGCCCTGATGCATATTGCTCCCAATAAAGATAGCAAATGTTAGTATTGAACTGTTACTGGGGGAATGCCGAACTATTGCCTCGCTCTTTGCTCAGGAACTGGTAATTTATTATTGCTGCCTACCAAAGTTTATGAAGCTTTCCTGCCCACCAACCAGCTTCTATCACTTTCCTCTGTCACCCCTCAGATACCAAGCAAAGCACAAGGAAAGGTAATGCCTCCTGGATATTGGAGCAGGGGCTGTCTTGGAGGAGGGGAAGCTTGCCATCCCCTCCACTGTTTCTGTGACACCCTAAGTACTTGACCTAAGTATGAACTTTAATAGTCTGCCCCTTCTGTCCACTGTTGAAGGCAGTTCATGTATGTGGTACAGTAACTTATCATTACCTTGTTGAAATTCTGTGGGATTGGTAACTGCCAATTTCAGGGGATTATTGTTACACTTTACTGAAATCTTAGTGACAGTTTAGTAGTCCCTGATCATTCATTGAAATCAACTTCATCAACAATGTGTTGGCCAAACGAATGGATTTCAGAAGCTGTTTTCTTTTTGATGTCTGTTAAAAGTTTTGAGTAATGAAAGTTCAGACAGTCTTTGCTTCCAGACTATACCAGAAAGCTGTTTTCATTCAAATAAAAAAATCCAAAGATTACTACATTAAGGTCGCTTTGCTTAGTATTGTTCAGATCAGGTACCAGAGTAATCACACAAAACAAAACTTTCTGGATAAACTCAAGTCTGGCAGTATCTGTGACGTCAATACCACTGTTAAAGTCTAGTGACCCTATTTCAGAACGTTCTGAAGAGCCAAAACTAGGATCAGTTAATACAGAACAAACAACAAATGAAATTTTAAGTCACTTTTTTAGGTTTTGCACAAAACACCACGTTCATCAGCTGAGGCAAACCTAATATACCACCTATTATTATAACTGTCGCCTATTATTATAACTGTCGCCTATTATTATAACTGTCTCCTATTATTATACAAGTGCCCTATTATTATAACTGTCACCTATTATTATAACGGTTCCCTATTATTATAACTGTCCCCTATTATTATAACTGTCCCCTATTATTATAAACGATGCCTATTATTATAGACGTCGCCTATTGTTGTAAACGTCGCCTATTATTGTAAACGTCGACTATTATTATAAATGTATCCTTTTATTATAAATGACGCCTATTATTATAAATATTCCCTATTATTGTAAACGACGTCTATTATTATAAATGACGCCTATTATAATAAATGTCGCCTATTATTGGCAACGTCGCCTATTATTGGCAACATCGCCTATTATTATAACTGTCGCTTATGATGATAAACGCCGCCCATGGTGATAAACGTCGCCTATTATTGGCAACGTCGCCTATTATTGGCAACGTCGCCTATTATTGGCAACGTCCCCTATTATTATAACTGTCCCCTATTATTATAAACGCCACCTATTATTATAAACGCCACCTATTATTATAAACGCCGCCTATTATTATACCAGTCGCCTATTATTGTAACTGTCGCCTATTATTGTAACTGTCGCCTATGATGATAAACGTCGCCTATGATGATAAACGTCGCCTATTATTGGAAACGTCGCCTATTATTATAACTGTCGCTGATTAGTATAAACGCCGCCGATTATTATAACAGTCCCCTATTATCATAAATGTTCCCTATTATCATAAATGTCCCCTATTATCATAAACGTCCCCTATTATCACAACTGTCGCCTATGATGATAAAACGTCGCCTATGGTTACAAACGTCGCCTATTATTATAAACTTCCCCTATTATTATAAACGCCCCCTAGTATTATAAACGCTGCCTAGTATTATAAATGTTCCCTATTATTATAAACGTCGCCTATTATTATAAATGTCCCCTATTATTATAAACGCCGTATATTATTATAAACTCCACCTATGATTATAAATGTCACCAATTATTGTAAACGTCACCTATTATTTTAAATGCCACTTATTATTATAAATGTAATCTATTATTATAAATGTAATCTATTATTATAAACGTCGCCTATTATTATAAACGCCGCCTATTGTTATTAATGTCGACTTTTATTATAAATGTCCCCTATTTTTATAAATGCTGCCTATTATTATAAATGTCACCTATTATTATAAACACCGTCTATTATTATAACTGTCCCCATTATTATAAACGCCGTCTATTATTATAACTCTGCCTATGATTATAACTGTCACCAATTATTATAAATGCCGCCAATTATTATAAACGTCGCCTATTATTATAAACGTCGCCTATTATTTTAAATGCCACTTATTATAAACGTCACCTATTTTTATAAACACCGCCTATTATTATAAACGTCGCCTATTATTATAAACGTCGCCTATTATTTTAAATGCCACTATTATAAACGTCACCTATTATTATAAACGTCACCTATTATTATAAACGCCGCCTATTATTATAAACACCGTCTATTATTATAACTGTCCCCTATTATTATAAACGCCGTCTATTATTATAACTCTGCCTATGATTATAAATGTCACCAATTATTATAAATGCCGCCAATTATTATAAACGTCCCCTATTATTATAAACGTCACCTATTATTTTAAATGCCACTTATTATTATAAATGTAATCTATTATTATAAATGCCACCTATTATTATAAACGCCGCCTATTATTATAACTTTCCCCTATTATTATAAATGCCGTCTATTATTATAACTCTGCCTATGATTATAAATGTCACCAATTATTATAAACGCCGCCAATTATTATAAACGTCCCCTATTATTATAAACGCCACCTATTATAAACGTCACCTATTATTTTAAATGCCACTTATTATTATAAACGTCGCCTATTATTATAAACGTCGCCTATTATTATAAATGCCACCTATTATTATAAACATTCACCTATTATTTTAAATGCCACTTATTATAAAAGTTGCCTATTATTATAAAAGTTGCCATATTATTATAAATGTCCCCTATTATTATAAATGTCACCTATTATTATAAACGCCGCCTATTATTATAAACGCCGTCTATTATTATAAATGTCACCAATTATTATAAACGTCACCTATTATTTTAAATGCCACTTATTATTATAAATGTAAACTATTATTACAAACGTCACCTATTATTACAAACGCGCCTATTATTACAAACGCCGTCTATTATTATAACTGTCCCCTATTATTATAAACGCCGTCTATTATTATAACTCTGCCTATGATTATAAACGTCACCAATTATTATAAACGTCCCCTATTATTATAAACGCCACTTATTATTATAAATGTAATCTATTATTACAAACGTCGCCTATTATTATAAACGCCGCCTATTATTACAAACGCCACCAATTATTATAAACGTCACCTATTATTTTAAATGCCACTTATTATTATAAATGTAATCTATTATTACAAACGTCGCCTCTTATTACAAACGTCGCCTATTATTATAAACGCCGTCTATTATTATAACTGTCCCCTATTATTATAAACGCCGTCTATTATTATAACTCTGCCTATGATTATAAACGTCCCCTATTATTATAAACGTCACCTATTATTTTAAACGCCACTTATTATTTTAAATGCCACTTATTATTATAAATGCCGCCTATTATTACAAACGTCGCCTATTATTACAAACGTCGCCTATTATTATAAACGCCACCTATTATTATAAACGCCGTCTATTATTATAAATGCCGTCTATTATTATAAATGCCACCTATTATAATAAATGTTGGTATTATTATAAACGCCGCCTATTATTATAAACGTCATTATTATTATAAATGCCGTCTATTATTATAAACGCCACCTATTATAATAAATGTTGGTATTATTATAAATGCCGCCTATTATTATAAACGCCGCCTATTATTATAAACGTCATTATTATTATAAACGCCGCCTATTATTATGAACGCCGCCTATTATTATAAACGTTACTATTATTATAAATATCACCTATTATTATAAACGCCGCCTATTATTATAAACGTCATTATTATTATAAATGCCGCCTATTATTATAAACGCTGCCTATTATTATAAACGTCACTATTATTATAAATGTTACTATTATTATAAATATCACCTATTATTATAAACGCCGCCTATTATTATAAACGCTACCTATTATTATAAACACCACCTATTCTTATAAATATCACCTATTAGTATAAACGCCACCTATTATTATAAACGCCGCCTATTATTATAAACGTCGCCTTTTATTATAAATGCCACCTATTATTATAAACATTCACCTATTATTTTAAATGCCACTTATTATAAAAGTTGCCTATTATTATAGAAGTTGCCTATTATTATAAATGTCCCCTATTATTATAAATGTCACCTATTATTATAAACGCCGCCTATTATTATAAACGCCGTCTATTATTATAAATGTCACCAATTATTATAAACGTCACCTATTATTTTAAATGCCACTTATTATTATAAATGTAAACTATTATTACAAACGTCACCTATTATTACAAATGTCGCCTATTATTACAAACGCCGTCTATTATTATAACTGTCCCCTATTATTATAAACGCCGTCTATTATTATAACTCTGCCTATGATTATAAACGTCACCAATTATTATAAACGTCCCCTATTATTATAAACGCCACTTATTATTATAAATGTAATCTATTATTACAAACGTCGCCTATTATTATAAACGCCGCCTATTATTACAAACGCCACCAATTATTATAAACGTCACCTATTATTTTAAATGCCACTTATTATTATAAATGTAATCTATTATTACAAACGTCGCCTCTTATTACAAACGTCGCCTATTATTATAAACGCCGTCTATTATTATAACTGTCCCCTATTATTATAAACGCCGTCTATTATTATAACTCTGCCTATGATTATAAACGTCCCCTATTATTATAAACGTCCCCTATTATTATAAACGTCACCTATTATTTTAAACGCCACTTATTATTTTAAATGCCACTTATTATTATAAATGCCGTCTATTATTACAAACGTCGCCTATTATTACAAACATCGCCTATTATTACAAACGTCGCCTATTATTACAAACGTCGCCACCTATTATTATAAACGCCGTCTATTATTATAAATGCCGTCTATTATTATAAACGCCACCTATTATAATAAATATTGGTATTATTATAAACGCCGCCTATTATTATAAACGTCATTATTATTATAAATGCCGTCTATTATTATAAACGCCACCTATTATAATAAATGTTGGTATTATTATAAACGCCGCCTATTATTATAAACGCCGCCTATTATTATAAACGTCATTATTATTATAAACGCCGCCTATTATTATAAACGCCGCCTATTATTATGAACGCCACCTATTATTATAAACGTTACTATTATTATAAATATCACCTATTATTATAAACGCCGCCTATTATTATAAATGTCATTATTATTATAAATGCCGCCTATTATTATAAACGCCGCCTATTATTATAAACGTCACTATTATTATAAATGTTACTATTATTATAAATATCACCTATTATTATAAACGCCGCCTATTATTATAAACACCACCTATTCTTATAAATATCACCTATTAGTATAAACGCCACCTATTATTATAAACGCTGCCTATTATTATAAACGCCACCTTTTATAATAAATGTTGGTATTATTATAAACGCCGCCTATTATTATAAACGTCACCTATTATTATAAATGTCTGTATTATTATAAATGCTGCCTATTATTATAAATGTCACCTATTATTATAGATGTGACCTATTATTATAAACGCAGCCTATTATAGTAAATGTCGCCAATTATTATAAATGTTGCCAATTATTATAAATGTCGCCTATTATTATACATGTCCCCTATTATTATAAACGCCGCCTATTATAGTAAACATCACCTATTATTATAAATGTCCCCTATTATTATAAACGCCGCCTATTATAGTAAACATCACCTATTATTATAAATGTCCCCTATTATTATAAATGTCCCCTATTATTATAAACACCGCCTATTATAGTAAACATCACCTATTATTATAAATGTCCCCTATTATTATAAATGCCGCCTATTATTATAAATGTCACCTATTATTATAGATGTCACCTATTATTATAAATGCCGCCTATTATAGTAAATGTCGCCAATTATTATAAATGTCGCCAATTATTATAAATGTCGCCTATTATTATAAACGCCGCCTATTATTATAAACGCCGTCTATTATTATAAATGCCGTCTATTATTATAAATGCCACCTATTATAATAAATGTTGGTATTATTATAAACGCCGCCTATTATTATAAACGTCATTATTATTATAAATGCCGTCTATTATTATAAACGCCACCTATTATAATAAATGTTGGTATTATTATAAATGCCGCCTATTATTATAAACGCCGCCTATTATTATAAACGTCATTATTATTATAAACGCCGCCTATTATTATGAACGCCGCCTATTATTATAAACGTTACTATTATTATAAATATCACCTATTATTATAAACGCCGCCTATTATTATAAACGTCATTATTATTATAAATGCCGCCTATTATTATAAACGCTGCCTATTATTATAAACGTCACTATTATTATAAATGTTACTATTATTATAAATATCACCTATTATTATAAACGCCGCCTATTATTATAAACGCTACCTATTATTATAAACACCACCTATTCTTATAAATATCACCTATTAGTATAAACGCCACCTATTATTATAAACGCCGCCTATTATTATAAACGTCGCCTTTTATTATAAATGCCACCTATTATTATAAACATTCACCTATTATTTTAAATGCCACTTATTATAAAAGTTGCCTATTATTATAAAAGTTGCCTATTATTATAAATGTCCCCTATTATTATAAATGTCACCTATTATTATAAACGCCGCCTATTATTATAAACGCCGTCTATTATTATAAATGTCACCAATTATTATAAACGTCACCTATTATTTTAAATGCCACTTATTATTATAAATGTAAACTATTATTACAAACGTCACCTATTATTACAAACGCGCCTATTATTACAAATGTCGCCTATTATTACAAACGCCGTCTATTATTATAACTGTCCCCTATTATTATAAACGCCGTCTATTATTATAACTCTGCCTATGATTATAAACGTCACCAATTATTATAAACGTCCCCTATTATTATAAACGCCACTTATTATTATAAATGTAATCTATTATTACAAACGTCGCCTATTATTATAAACGCCGCCTATTATTACAAACGCCACCAATTATTATAAACGTCACCTATTATTTTAAATGCCACTTATTATTATAAATGTAATCTATTATTACAAACGTCGCCTCTTATTACAAACGTCGCCTATTATTATAAACGCCGTCTATTATTATAACTGTCCCCTATTATTATAAACGCCGTCTATTATTATAACTCTGCCTATGATTATAAACGTCCCCTATTATTATAAACGTCCCCTATTATTATAAACGTCACCTATTATTTTAAACGCCACTTATTATTTTAAATGCCACTTATTATTATAAATGCCGTCTATTATTACAAACGTCGCCTATTATTACAAACATCGCCTATTATTACAAACGTCGCCTATTATTACAAACGTCGCCACCTATTATTATAAACGCCGTCTATTATTATAAATGCCGTCTATTATTATAAACGCCACCTATTATAATAAATATTGGTATTATTATAAACGCCGCCTATTATTATAAACGTCATTATTATTATAAATGCCGTCTATTATTATAAACGCCACCTATTATAATAAATGTTGGTATTATTATAAACGCCGCCTATTATTATAAACGCCGCCTATTATTATAAACGTCATTATTATTATAAACGCCGCCTATTATTATAAACGCCGCCTATTATTATGAACGCCACCTATTATTATAAACGTTACTATTATTATAAATATCACCTATTATTATAAACGCCGCCTATTATTATAAATGTCATTATTATTATAAATGCCGCCTATTATTATAAACGCCGCCTATTATTATAAACGTCACTATTATTATAAATGTTACTATTATTATAAATATCACCTATTATTATAAACGCCGCCTATTATTATAAACACCACCTATTCTTATAAATATCACCTATTAGTATAAACGCCACCTATTATTATAAACGCTGCCTATTATTATAAACGCCACCTTTTATAATAAATGTTGGTATTATTATAAACGCCGCCTATTATTATAAACGTCACCTATTATTATAAATGTCTGTATTATTATAAATGCTGCCTATTATTATAAATGTCACCTATTATTATAGATGTGACCTATTATTATAAACGCAGCCTATTATAGTAAATGTCGCCAATTATTATAAATGTTGCCAATTATTATAAATGTCGCCTATTATTATACATGTCCCCTATTATTATAAACGCCGCCTATTATAGTAAACATCACCTATTATTATAAATGTCCCCTATTATTATAAACGCCGCCTATTATAGTAAACATCACCTATTATTATAAATGTCCCCTATTATTATAAATGTCCCCTATTATTATAAACACCGCCTATTATAGTAAACATCACCTATTATTATAAATGTCCCCTATTATTATAAATGCCGCCTATTATTATAAATGTCACCTATTATTATAGATGTCACCTATTATTATAAATGCCGCCTATTATAGTAAATGTCGCCTATTATAGTAAATGTCGCCAATTATTATAAATGTCGCCTATTATTATAAACGCCGCCTATTATAGTAAATGCCGCCTATTATAGTAAACATCACCTATTATTATAAATGTCCCCTATTATTATAAACGTCACCTATTATTATAAATGTCGCCTTTTATTATAAATGTCACCTATTATTATAAACGTCACTTATTATTATAAATGCTGCCTATTATTATAATTTTCGCCTATTATTAGCTCCACAGGTTTTGTTTAGATGCAAATATAACTGATATGAATGTTCACTTTCAATATATATTGATTTATTGCAAGGAATTGCACGTACTGGTTTAAAGTTTTTGTTTTGTGTAACCTAGTGATACTAATACTGTAAGAAATCTCTGTTTCATTGTACTTCATTGAACTTGAGTATTTCTGTGAAAAGAATAATTTGTAAGAATACCAATTTCAGGGAATAACCAGCGTTTATTCTGCAGGAGCTGAGTGCTGATTGATAGGCAAGTGGACTTTGGCAGAGGTTTTGCCTTGAAGAATGCACCCAATAATACTGATTGGCAATTACCAACAAGGTTCTGTTTAAATTTAAAGCCTAATTGGCTGGGCCATTGGCCTCAGAAACAGTCCAGTGCTAAGACAGATGCAGTGCAAGTATGTGTTCTTTGGTCTGAAGGACCAAGCCCAGTGTATCAGTATATGTCGCTTCTCGTAAGCACAAATACCCCACACTGTGCTTGACTGACCATCTTCTCACATTCAGGATTATTTTGTTCAATAGCAGAATTGCACCTCATGTTAGATAGTGTAATGTGAATGTTGAAGGAACAGGCTGCTTGGGTACAGTCAGTATCTTGTCTTTTGCAAACAGCTCAAGGGACTTGCTCAACTCCCTTCTCAGGCAATATATTCAACAGTCAAAATCTGGGTGAAAAGGTTTTCTTCAAATCCCTTTGAAATGTCTTGCCTTTCACCTTCAAATTATGCCCCCTTGTTACTGATTCTTTGACTAAGGGCTAACAGCTGTTTTCTATCCATCCTGTCCATGCACCTTGTAATCTTGACTATCAATCAGATATCATGCCAGCCTTCTCTGTACAGCCTCTCTTCATTGCAAAACCGCTACATCCTAGGCAACCCTCTTGTGCAATTGCATTCTCCCTATAGTGTGGTGACTAGAACTGCAAACAGTATTCCAGCTGTGGCCAACACAAAGTTCCATACAGTTCCAACATGATCTCCCTACTCTGATAATCAGTGTCATGACCTGATCTGATAATCCTCAAGTCCGCTTTCCTGCCTTTTCCCCAAAAACCCATAATTCCCTTGCTGATTAAAAATCTGCTTATCTCTGGCTTGAATATACTCTGGAATATCCTAAGAATGTCCAGAAAAGGTGCAATATAAATTCAAACCTTTCTTTACACAAACTGCAATTCATATGTTCACAGGTGGAGAAAAGAACAGGAAATGAGACAGTCCAAAATTCAACAAGAAGTAAAACAGCTGGCTGAACTGCGGAAGAAAGACGTGGTTTCCAAAGAAAATAAATGGAAAGTATTGGTTGAGGAGCAGGAATTAAAGAAAAAAGAAAAGTTAGAACAAGCCAAGTATGAAGCAGAAATCCGTAAACATCACCAAAATCAATTGCGGGAACAAATGGAAACCATCAAGCAAATCAGCAAGGAACGAGAAGTACAGGCTTCACAGGTAAAGCTGTCAAATGCAGCTCAGAAGCGACTGCTGAAAGAAATGAGCAATCAGAACAAAATCAAGCTGGACAATGAACATGAAAAGCTGAAGCACATGATCATGAAAAAGGAGATTGACAATCTGACCAAGACTGAAGAATTAATGGTGAGGATGTCACAGGAACGGAAGCTTTTACGATTCAAGGAAAACCATAAACTTCTAGTCGAAGAAAGAAAGAGAGGACTGAGAGAAAAAGCAACCCGAGAGAAAAGCCAGATCCTTCAAGCTAAGCTAAGGGCTGAAAAACTAGAACAGGAGCAGAAGGAGCGTAAGGAAGCCCTGGCTGAAATCTCTGACCTCAAAATAGAACAAGCTCAGAAAGCTATGTTAAAGTGCATTCAAAATAAAGCCCTTCAGACACAAAAGACCAGGTCAGAGAAAGAGAGGATCCACCAGCAGATAAAAAAGAAGGTCAAGGAGGAAGAAGAGTGGCATCGACAAGTGATGGAAGAAACAATTAAAAGGAAAGAAAAAAGAAGTGAAGAAATTTTGAAAGTGAAGAAAGCAACTATTGAGGAGTCTCGCCAAGTTGCCCGAGCAGCCTTCCAAATGAGAGAACGCGTGCGAGAGCAGATTAACAGCCGTTCGTTTGATCAAATGGCCATGGAAGCTGAGCTTTGGGCCAGCTTAGTGAAAAAAATAGCTTCCTGATGTCTGAGGGGAGAAAGCTGGTTGACTTAGTTCCTTATTGGTTGGACTCATATTAAAAAAGGATTTTGTTTTTTGCTTTGTTTGATGACACTATGGCAAAAAGTTACGGGTTTTTGAAAAAGGCAAACACGAAGTGATGAAGGTCTCAAACTTAAATATTCTGAGAATCTATTGCAGGATTATTTTGTGGGATTTGATTGTGTAATAGAATGATAGAATTTATTGCGATGTAAACATAACTCAAAGCTTTACCATGACCATATTTGTTCCACCAGTGTTGTGAAGCCAGAGAAAACAATTGTCCTTTTTGATATTTGGAATAATGTACAATGTTTTACTTGTGCATGTTTATATATTTGGGCATGTACATAGAACAAGTCCTTGTTGTTAAATCATTCAGGAAACAGAATCTTCAAAACTGTGAACTTTGAGCAATCCATAACAGTTATGTTTTCATAAGATTGTGAAGAAAATTGTTGCCAAATTCCCCTACACACAGTCCAGCTTTCAAATGACTTTTTATGTACTAGTGGATTGTGTTGCATTGTTGACAGTAACTTGCAGGATGTGCTTTGTGTATTTCTATCAGTTGTCATCACATATTCGGGATTTCAGGTAGGTAGCTTGCTCTTCATCACGGTTTTCTCACTAATGCATGCTCCTTTCGTCCTTAGTTTTGGGAAAAGGAGGCAGGTTGTTGGAGAAGCGCAGAAGGGTCGGTTTGCTGGAGGCAGTTTTATCAGAAGCGTCCTGGAAAAAATAATGAGCTCAATGGGATTTCCTTCATTTTTTTGGTCTCCAGCTCCTCCCTGAATCTGTTTTTATCCAGTGCACCACGGCTGTCACATCATTTCTGAAATCCTGCTCTCTAAACTTTCTCTGTTCACCCTTCCCACTAGCACACATTATTGATGCTTCAGTCCTCAAATTTGACGTCGCCCATAGGCTTCAGCTTCTTCATCTCGATTGCCTTCAGAATGTACCTCACATTCCCTCTCTGTCCTTGTCTCTCACACATCCTTGTCCTCTCTCTCCTTTGTAACCTCAATTGTTTTCCTTCCCTGTCTTCCTCTGCTTTCCCTGACCACCACCTTCTTTCCCACTGCCTCCCTCCTCCCTCTTTCCCCCTCCTCGACCACTTTTCTGCCCCCTCCCCTCTGCTGCCTCTCACTGCCCCTCCTCCCCTCCCCTACCACTACCCTCCCCATCTCTCCTTCCCCCTCCCCTGCTCCTGCACCCCGCTCCCCTGATCTCCCCGGCCCCCTTTCTACCACCCAGTCCCCTATCCTTTCACACCTTTCTGTGCCCTTTCTCCTGCCCCTCTCCTTCCCTGAAACACCCTTCTCCTTTGCCCCCCTGCCATCCTCAGCATTCCACTCCTCAGCCCCCCCACTCTTCCTTTGCACCACAATGCCTCTCCTTTGCCGCCCCCACTCCACTCCTTCCCCCACCAGCTCCGTCTTTTCGACCACAAAATCCCGGCTTCTCCCTTCCCCCCCCACACTGCCCTCTCTGTTCCTCACGCCTCACACTCGTCTCCCTGCCTCAGACCCACACTCATCGCCGATCCACCCCCCGCACTCACCTCTGTTCCTTAGTTTCCCCCCCCGTCTCCGTTTCCCCCCCTCGTCTCCGTTTCCCCCCCTCGTCTCCGTTTCCCCCCCCGTCTCCGTTTCCCCCTCGTCTCCGTTTCCCCCCTCGTCTCCGTTTCCCCCCCCCCGTCTCCGTTTCCCCCCTCGTCTCCGTTTCCCCCCTCGTCTCCGTTTCCCCCCCCCCGTCTCCGTTTCCCCCCTCGTCTCCGTTTCCCCCCCCCCGTCTCCGTTTCCCCCCTCGTCTCCGTTTCCCCCCCCCCGTCTCCGTTTCCCCCCCCCGTCTCCGTTTCCCCCCCCCGTCTCCGTTCCCCCCCCGTCTCCGTTTCCCCCCCCATCTCCGTTTCCCCCCCCCCCGTCTCCGTTTCCCCCCGTCTCCGTTTCCCCCCCCGTCTCCGTTTCCCCCCCCATCTCCGTTTCCCCCCCCCCGTCTCCGTTTCCCCCCCCATCTCCGTTTCCCCCCCCCCGTCTCCGTTTCCCCCCTCGTCTCCGTTTCCCCCCTCGTCTCCGTTTCCCCCCCCCCGTCTCCGTTTCCCCCCTCGTCTCCGTTTCCCCCCCCGTCTCCGTTTCCCCCCTCGTCTCCGTTTCCCCCCCCGTCTCCGTTTCCCCCCGTCTCCGTTTCCCCCCCCGTCTCCGTCTCCCCCCCCATCTCCGTCTCCCCCCCGTCTCCATTCCCCCCCACTCGTCTCGGTTCCTCAGTCCCCACTCCTCTCCCTTCCTCTTACCCCCCACTCCTCTCCCTTCCTCTTACCCCCCACTCCTCTCCCTTCCTCTCCCCCCACTCCTCTCCCTCCCCCCCTTCCTCCCCCCCACTCCTCTCCCTTCCTCTCCCCCCTCCTCTATCTTCCTCCCCCCCCATCCTTTCCCTTCCTCTCCCCCCCACTCCTCTCCCTCCTTCCCCCCACTCCTCTTCCCTCCTCCCCCCTCACTCCTCTTCCCTCCTCCCCCTCACTCCTCTTCCTTCCTCCCCCTCACTCCTCTTCCCTCCTCCCCCTCACTCCTCTTCCTTCCTCCCCCCCACTCCTCTCCCTTCCTCCCCCCCACTCCTCTTCCTTCCTCCCCCCCACTCCTCTCCCTTCCTCCCCCCCACTCCTCTTCCTTCCTCCCCCCCACTCCTCTCCCTTCCTCCCCCCCACTCCTCTTCCTTCCTCCCCCCCACTCCTCTCCCTTCCTCTTCCCCCCCACTCCTCTCCCTTCCTCCATCCCCACTCCTCTCCCTTCCTCCACCCCCACTCCTCTCCCTCCCCCCCTTCCTCCCCCCCACTCCTCTCCCTTCCTCCATCCCCACTCCTCTCCCTTCCTCCATCCCCACTCCTCTCCCTTCCTCCCCCCCACTCCTCTCCCTTCCTCCCCCCCACTCCTTCCCTTCCTCCCCCCCACTCCTCTCCCTTCCTCCCCCCCACTCCTCTTCCTTCCTCCCCCCCACTCCTCTCCCTTCCTCCCCCCCACTCCTCTTCCTTCCTCCCCCCCACTCCTCTCCCTTCCTCCCCCCCACTCCTCTCCCTTCCTCCCCCCCACTCCTCTCCCTTCCTCCCCCCCACTCCTTCCCTTCCTCATCCCCACTCCTTCCCTTCCTCCATCCCCACTCCTTCCCTTCCTCCATTCCCACTCCTCTCCCCTCCCCCTCCACTCCTCTCCCTTCCTCCCTCCTCTCCTGTCCCTTCCCCCCTCCACTCCTCTCCCTTCCTCCCCCACTCCTCTCCCTTCCTCCCCCACTCCTCTCCCTTCCTCCACCCCCAATTCCTCTCCCTTTCCCCCTCACTCCACTCCTCTTCCTCACCCCTCGCTCCTCACCCTTCCTTCCCCTCGCTCCTCACCCTTCCATCCCCTCCTCCTCTCCCTTCCACTCACCATTCTTTCCCTTCCTGCACCCACACTCCTTCCTTTCCTTCCCACCACTCGTCTCCCTTCCTCCCCTCCGCTCCTCTCCCTTCCTCCTCTCCGTTCCTCTCCCTTCCTCCCCTCCGCTCCTCTCCCTTCCTCCCCTCCGCTCCTCTCCCTTCCTCCTCTCCGTTCCTCTCCCTTCCTCCCCTCCGCTCCTCTCCCTTCCTCCCCTCCGCTCCTCTCCCTTCCTCCCCTCCGCTCCTCTCCCTTCCTCCCCTCCGCTCCTCTCCCTTCCTCCCCTCTGCTCCTTTCCCTTCCTCCCCCTCTCCTCTCCTCTCCTTCCCCCCGAGCCTTTTCCTTCCTCCCTCTCCCCTCCTTCCCCTTCCTCTCCTCTTCCTTCCTCCCCCTACTCCCCTCCTTTCTCTTCCCCTCCCTATACCTCTCCTTGCCCTTCCTTCCTATCTGACCCCCAGGCCTCCTTCCCCTTCCTCCTGCTTCCATCTCCTTCCCAGTGATTCTGGCTGTGTCACCTATTCCTCCAGGTCTCTGTTACTCCATATGCCTCTCACACTTGACACTATCATGCTTCTCCCTCTGACTCACATACACCCTTCTCCTGAGTATCACCCCCCACCACATAGTATGTCCACCCTCAATTATCACTCTTCTCTCTGTTTTCGTTGTCCATTCAGCCCATCCTTGCCTTTTGCCTTCCTAGCTCTTTTGTTCTGTTGCCCACTATTCCCTATTGCCCCATTCCTTCCATTCCATTATTCCCTCTCCTTCATTGTCTCATTCCCTCTGCTCTGTTACCCCTTCTTTTCCTTCCCTTCCACGCTCCATTACCCCATTCAATTTACTCCATGTCGAATTTAAAAATTTGTATTTTATTTACCCCATAAAAGATCTAAATTTTCAAGCGTTTGGACGTATATTTCCTCAGCAACCGATTGAATCTGTGTTTCCTGCAGCTGCAATATCCTTCCTTTAAAGAAGTCCCCGACAGTATTCACAATTTTAGACTCTTGAGAAGTTTATTTTAAAACTTCCTTAACAACTTGAGGTGCTATAATTGATATCCTGTGAACATGAGCCAGCCTCCTCCTTTCTGCCTTGGAGGTTTTATACCTACTTTTATTCAAAGGCCTGACTTGTATTGTTTCACTTCATTAAATGATTTTGGTTTGGGTTTTTGGGAAGGGAGAGCGTTTGTTTTCTTTACACAAAAACTAAAGTTACTGTACAGTTCAATTTAAACCAAAGCTGCTGAAAATGAACAGGTTCAGCAGCATCTGAAAGTAGGAAAAACAGTTTAGATACCTCATGAAGACTGGTTTACATCATTAATCTGTCTGTTTTCTTTAGAGGAACCAGCTGTGTTTTTATAGCAACTACAGTTTATATCAGATACCTATTTTTCTTTTATCTCACATCATGTAATTATTTTACAGTGATTGCTGTGTCAACAACGCCCCATTTTGAATAGTGCAAGATTAGATGTGACTAACAGTTTCTCCTTGTTACAGTTCTGGGAGGCCTACCCTGTCTGCATACCATTTAAGCATAGCCTAAATGGTTCCATTTTGATTTAGAATCACGTCTGTCCTAGTTCGCTTTAAAAAAAAACACGCTCTCTATTGATAAGTGCCATTCTGTAGTCTTCAATTTTTCTTTTCCTAAGTAGAGATCCAAATCTCTTTTGAAAGTTGCTATTGAGCAGTGCATTCCAGATTATCATTCAGAGCAAGTAAACAGTCTCCTTGCATTACCCTCCACCCTTTCACCATTTGTCCTCTAATTACTGACCCTCTTTTTATTTCTTATTCATGAAATATGACATTGCTTGCTAGATCAGCATTTATTGTCTACATCTTATTGCTCTTGTGAACATAGTGAGCCACCTTTTTGAACCACTGCAGTCCATGAGTCTTGGCAGAACACTAATGCCATTTGGAGGGACAGGAACAGCGGTTATGGTCTGACATCATAATGGTGTGCAATTCCTGCATCCTCAAAAATGCTAATCATTTTTAGAAACAGTTTTCCTCTTACAAAGCCATGTTTCCTCTTCCTAATCATTCTATGGTTTTTAATTGTACCTAATGTTTCCAGAAATTTTCCTAAAGATTCTCTTAATTATTTCCAAGATTTCTGTTTTTTTCTCTTTCTATCCTTGAAAAGCAGATTTACATTTGTTCATTCCTGGTCCACTGAGACTGCTTGTTTGAGAATGTAAATCACTATCAATGCATCCAAGATCTCTGCTGCCACATATTGAGAACCTGAGGATGTAGATCATTGGTGTCAGGGAATTTGTCAGGTTTAAGTTCTGTTTGATATCAATTATGTCAAATTTCTTGTTCATCAACTGCATCATTTTTATTCACTGACTACAACATGAGGTTAGTAATTTGTCTGTCAGAAACTGGATATTGGATACATAGCTTGATAACACAGATTCGCGAATGTACTGCTGGAAAAGCACAGTAGGTCAGGCAACATCCGAGGAGCAGGAGAATTGACGTTTCAGGCATAAGCCTTTCATCAGCAATCGCAGATGTACTAGGTGAAGAATTAGAGCCAGTGTTTTCAGTGGACACAATAAAATCTGGCCCAATATCACCGTAAAGTTACAGAGGTTTCCTGTAAGTGAAGGGACCAATTATAGATCCTTAGGAACTCATGAACAACAGTGTAGGTCAGGGATGGAATTGGTGATAGGACACTGAAGAGATTCTTGGATTCTCAGACATGTCATAGAATTGCTTAATAAAAGCCAGAAATCCCATCGTAGAATGACTAAGAATGCTCTAATGTGATTAAGAGCAAGTATAGGTCCCCCAGCAACAGAAGCAGTTTTACGTCCTGTAATGGGCATAGTCATTGTTAGCAAAGACTGGAGCGTTAGTGTGAGATTTCCTACCAGGTACCTATAGTCGGGATTTAGATTTATATCAGAAAGGAATTTAAGGTGTACTAATTTGCAGCTGGTTCCAGATTTTTAAAAATCTTTTTGCATCACAGTAATATTAGTTGTGGCATTATGAATGCTTTGATTGCTGCCAAGGACTTGGGTTATCCCAGTATTTGTGCCATTAGTCAAGTCTCCTAAAATTATAGGACCTGCAGTTATATAACATGACACACCTGCTGAACAGTAGGGTTGATGAAATTAATGGAACCAAACCCTCAAGTTGCTGATGAGCATGTTATGACTGTGATATGAAATCAGCCTCGATGATTCTTGGTCCTTGCAAGTGTGTGGCTTCTGCTTGGTATTTCACCAGTGATTTACCAATCTCAGCTGTACTACGTGGGATGCTACTGATGTGAAATTATTTACGATAACTCTGTGGCCACATCCATGACCAGTTATTAATTTCCTGCGTATCTCTGTGCCATGCATTGGTGTGTGATGGGCAGGTACAAGATATCTGAAAATACATCTTGTGGCAATATCAGCTGTAAAATGAAATTTTATTTTTATAGGTGATTCAGTTTTTACTAATTGTTCATATCACATGGTGCTTGCTACAGTTTCTGAGTCGAGATATTTGTTGCCAGTTTGTAGGCAGCCTGAGCACTGCCCTAGTAGAGCTGTCATCCGAAGGTTGTTTGAAGGACCTATTGATACATCTGTGCCCTATGGTGAATGCAACTTGTGCAGCTTACATTGACAATTAAAGCTAAAAATTCTGTTTTTATATTTATTAGCCAGTGTAATTAGTTATTTACTCCTTGAGTCACCTCAATAACAAATTTATACAGCCACTATCTTATCCATTTTCTTATACTTTATGATTATAGTGTTGCACCAGGTGCATTAAAACAAAATCCTGTTATCAGGTGAGTGTCCTCGCCTGATGATTGAATTATATGAAATTCACAACACCGCCTGCTGGAATTTTCTCTGCCAGCAAGTACTTAGAAAAGTGACTGTTCTTTCTGTATGCCGGCTGGTGTAAAGTTGTTTTCTGTACATTGACAGACAAATTGCAGCATTGTTGTTTTTGTCAGCTTAGTAGCAACTCATCCTTGGCCAGAATTTATGGATTGGATTCCATACCAAATCTGTACGAACTACTACTGAAGGAGTTGTTGGAGATGTTGTCCTTTTTTGTGAGATGTCTGCCTCAACCTTCCAATGTTAGAGATAATGGTAAAGATTCCATAGAATCATTTAAGGAATTCTCTTGCTGATGTGACCATTGTTCTCCCATCACGTAATAATGACCACGTAAGAATAGATTAACTGGTCATTTATCGCATGTTTGTGAGCTCATGCGCTGTGTGAGAGGGCTATTGCGTTTGGTTATAAATATTGTATGTGATTGAGATGTGTTAGGGCTTTTCTACAAAGCAAGTAGCACCCTGAAATATTTTGAGAAGCATGTTGGTTACTTTAATAGTCTGTTTTATAGAAATTAAAATGGTGCATTGTTACCTATGATCAGATTTAGCTTGTGAAATAATGGATATTTAAAATAAAAAAAAAATTGCATTCACATAATCTTGGTCTAACTTTAAGATCACAAGTGTTTATAAATCATGTGCTGCAGTGAATAGGTGTATACACTTGTGAAACAGACTAGTCACTTTATGACTCACAAGGAAGGCCAAGTGATTTTTAATTCAAATTCTGTTCTTGCTGCGTGGGTTTTTCTGCCAGAGTTTAGGGATCGTAATTTATAATAGCAATTAGTTTACACAGATAGAATAATTCAGTTTGTTTTATCACATAGTGTCTTTTGACTTACATTGTGGAATTACACCTAAATTGTTTGTTACTTTTTGTAAGTTATTCAGTGAGCTGAGTTTGAAGTGATGGCTCTATTTCCCCTCCCTTAATAGTGCAGCTCTGATTTCAGTTACTGAGTCTCTTTTATTTTCCATATTTATATATGTATATTTAAAATTAGTTGTATACTATTTTTATACAGAGTGAGGCTTTCCTTAAATCATACAATAGGCATTTTATTTTTATTATCAAAGACTAGTGCCTGTATACATCTTGTAATATTGTTTTGTCTCTTTTTAATGCCTCATTTATTATTGTTTAACTAATCATTTTAATAAAATTCTTAAACAAGTCTCTCTCCTTTCATTTGCACAGCTAGACAGTGCTAGGTTTGGTCAATATACTGCACTGAGCGCACTTGTAATAGCATGTTTCAAAATCTCTATCCATAGGCTAGGAACAAATGAGGTTTTTTTGGGAATCCTATCCTGATATTCATGCAGTGAAACATGTAAGGCTGGAAATGGTGCCTATTGCAATCCCTGTGTAGATATGGTTTAGCCTAGCCATTATGTCTTTCATGTCTGAGTAAAATATTAACAGGCGTTTTGAGCTTCGTATGATAACCAGTTGGTTGGGAAGCTGGTACCAGTGGCATTACCCCCTAAGGGTTTAACGACAAAGAATTATATTTGTGGTCAGTGAGACTATGAGACTATTGAACTTTGTTTTACACCAGCGTTATTAAAATGTGGAATTCCCTGCATCACCCTCTGCTATTAAAGCAAATCTCATCAATTCATTGTTTAAAGGGATTTCAGTATTTGCTTCAAAATTAACAATAAAAGTGAGAACAGATCAGAAGGTTGCAGCACAGAAAAGAGCTATGAATTACTCCTGTCTACACTCCACCTAATTTAATCCAACCATCTACTTTCTAACTTCATCAGTATTGCCAATATTGCCCACAATACCACCTTTTCAGCAGTTTTTTTTGTGCTATCTTAATTTTTTTTTGGAAAATCTGTATCCACTTCATTTCCTCTAGCTGTTACTGTCTGAGGTTGTACTGATGGCCTACATAGATGGTTAGCAAATACTGGCACAAAGTCCATATTTGAGCACTATAATTCTGTGCAATAATATTTTATAATTTCCAGAGCAGCTACAAAATGTTGCTAAATGTGAGTCCGAACAAAGTCAATGCTATTAATCACCATTCCTTAACGTTTTCAGTCAGTACTCCTAATCGTTCACTTATAAGTCGTCTTTAAAATGGTTTGGTAATATTTTCAATATGACATGGGCTGATCATGGCTCCGATGTGATCTTTTACATCTATCAGGTGAAGGTCAATCTGGTGAAAGGTCACTGACCTGAAATGTTAACATTGATTCTCAAAGGTTAAATGGGTTGACTCAGTCTCTGGTTTATATTTTCAGAATTTTCTTTCCTGGCAAAGTTTGGGTGGTCGGCGCAACTCTAATTAGTACGGTCTTGGGCTGTTCTTGCTGACTGCCTTTTGCTCAGCCACTACTAATCATCTCTTCAGTGAGATTAGAAAGAGGAAGTTCTGCAATTCACAAGAGCTTCATGTTACTAATGACCATAAAAGACATGTATCTATTTCAGTAATTTTAGATGTAGTCAGCATCTGAATAAGCAATTGTTTCATTCCCTCCATTAACAGCTAGTTTAAATAGGAACAGCATTCCATATGCCCTAAGTATCTCAAATAGTGGAAGCATTCTTTACACTTGTAGTTCACCTTTCCATTTTTAGTGTATTTTCGTTATCTTACAGATGTGATTGGATTCTGTTTTTTTTTTCCCAGCTACTGAATGTTTTTTATATGTGACATGATTTCAGATGCTGTTTTGAACAATTACTTCTGTGTATTACTGTCTTTTTACACTTCATGTCTGAGAGTTTTACTGAACTTTGCTGTTAATAGAACACAGGCCCTTCTGCCCTCGATGTTGTGCCAACCTGTGAAACCAACTGAAGCCCATCTAACCAACGCTATTCCATTATGTAAAAAATGAGGTCTGCAGATGCTGGAGATCACAGCTGCAAATGTGTTGCTGGTCAAAGCACAGCAGGCCAGGCAGCATCTCAGGAATAGAGAATTCGACGTTTCGAGCATAAGCCCTGATGAAGGGCTTATGCTCGAAACGTCGAATTCTCTATTCCTGAGATGCTGCCTGGCCTGCTGTGCTTTGACCAGCAACACATTTGCAGCTATTCCATTATGGTCCATATGTCTATCCAATGACCGTTTAAATGCCCTTATAGTTGGTGAGTCTATTACTAATGCAGGCAGGCCGTTCCATGCCCCTACTGCTCACTGTGTAGAATAGAATATCCTTTGTTGTCACATGTACTCCAGTACAGAAGTACAGGAGTGCAGTGAAAAGCTTTTACAATGGCTGTCGTTAATGGCACCATCTTTGGTACAAATCTTGAGAAAAAAAGGATTAAAAGTAAAAGTAGCAGCATTATTTACAATGTCTAAAGAAATAAGTTACAAGTAAGATAATTATGACAGAGTTAAAAGAGTTACGTTAGAGTCTGCTAAAGAATTTCAAATAGCAGTAACTCAGCACGTGGCATAAAGAAACTACCTCTGATATCTGTCCTTTATCTATCACCTCTCAATTTAAAGCAATGTCCCCTTGTGCTAGCCATCACCATTCGAGAAAAAAGGCTCTTATTGTCCACCCTATCTAATCCTCTGATCATCTTGATGGGAAATGTATGTCACTGAATCACCTCTCAACCTTCTTCTCTTGAACGAAAACAGCCTCAAGTCCCTCAACCTTTCCTCATAAGACCTTCCCTCCGTACCAGGCAACATCCTGATAAAAATCCACTGCATCCTTTCCAATGTTTCTACATCATTCCTATAATGCAGTGATCAGAACTGTACACAATACTCCAAGTGCTGCTTCACCAGAGTTTTGTACAGCTGCAGCAGAACCTCATAGCTCCAAAACTCAATCCCTCTACCAATAAAAGCTAATACACTGTATGCCTTCTTAACAACCCTGTCAACCTGGGTGGCAACTTTCAGGGATCTAAGAACATGGATACCCAGATCTTTCTGTTAATCTACGCTACCAAGAATCTTACTATTAGCCCAGTACTCTGCATTTCCGTTACTTCTTCCAAAGTGAATCACCTCACTTTCTGCATTAAACTCCACTTGCCACCTCTCAGCACCGCTTTGCAGCTTATCTACGTCCCACTGTAACATACAACTTTCTCCAGCACTATCCACAACTCCACCGAACCTAGTTGCATCCACAAATTTACTAACCCACCCTTCTATGCCCTCATCCAGGTCATTTATAAACATGACAAACAGCAGTAACAGAACTTCAGGATGAACATTTCCCATCATCCACCAACCTCCGTCTTCTTTCAACTAGTCAGAATACCCTCCATCCCATACCTCGATGTTATGCGCAATAGCCTACCATGGGAACCTTATCAAACACCTTACTGAAATCCATATACACCACATCAACTGCTTTATCTTCATCCACCTGTTTGGTCACCATCTCAAAGAACTCAATAAGGTTTGAGAGGAATGGCCTACCTTTTACAAAACCGTGTTGATGGCACAGTGGTTAGCACTGCTGCCTCACAGCGCCAGGGACCTGGGTTCAATTCCCGCCTCAGGCGACTGACTGTGTGGAGTTTGCACATTCTCCCCGTGTCTGCGTGGGTTTCCTCCGGGTGCTCCGGTTTCCTCCCACAGTCCAAAGATGTGCGGGTCAGGTGAATTGGCCATGCTAAATTGCCCGAAGTGTTAGGTAAGGGGTATATGTAGGGGTATGGGTGGGTTGCGCTTCGGCGGGTCGGTGTGGACTTGTTGGGCCGAAGGGCCTGTTTCCACACTGTAAGTAATCTAATCAAAAAAATCTAATCAAATTATCCCTTTCTAGATGATTATAAATCCTATGTCTTTACCTGCAACCGAAGTAATGCTCACTGGTCCATAGTTACCTAGGTTGCCTCTACTCCCCTTCTGAAACAAGGGAACAACATTTACTATCTTCCAGTCTTCTGGCACTATTCCTGTAGATAACGGCAACAAAAAGATCCAAGCCAAAAGTTCTGCAATTTCCTCCCTGGCTTTCCAGAGAATCCTAGGATAAGTCCCTTGGGCCTGATAGGATTTATGTATTTTCACACTTTCCAGAATTGCTAACACCTCCTCCTTATGCACCTCAATCCCGTCTAGTCAGCCTGTATCTCAGTATTCTCTTTGACAACATTGTCATTTTCCAGTGTGAATACTGATGAAAAATATTCATTTATCGCTTGTCCTATCTTTTAAGGGGATTCTATCTCCTCTCCCTATCTCCTCAGACTCCACACACAACTTCCCACTGCTGTCCTTGACTGGCCCTAATCTTGCTCTAGTTATTCTTTTATTCCTGACATACCTGTAGAAAGTAAAAAATGAGGTCTGCAGATGCTGGAGATCACAGCTGAAAATGTGTTGCTGGTCAAAGCACAGCAGGCCAGGCAGCATCTCAGGAATAGGGAATTCGACGTTTCGAGCATAAGCCCTTTATACCTGTAGAAAGCTATAGGATTTTCCTTGATCCTACCTGCCAAAGACCTCTCCTGTTCCCTCCTGGCTCCTCTTAGCTCTGTCTATATGGAAATCTAGAACCTAAATGTGATCAGTTTACAGCTGAAGTGACCCATTAGACAATGATCTTTTTCTGGTTCCATGCCACATTTTTGGGCTTTTATAGAGTGTTAAGTCTAAGAAACTACCCAATCAGCTATACTGACTAAGTGGGTTCTCTGTGATCTGACATTGCAAGTTTCTGTCTGACATCCAAGGGCTGAATCTTACATGAGTGTCATTTTAGTTGAGTTTCATGGACAGTTTCTCTTCACGAGGCAATGTGTATTTTCTCACGCTGTCATTCCATGCTTGCTTCATTAACTATGTACAACAGTCAGTGGCCCCTGCCACCTAGTGCTCACCTGATTCTACCACTTGCCCTAAGTAGAAGAGCTGAACAGTGCCAGGATATCTCAGGCATCACCCCTGGCACTGGCACAATCTTTAAAAGGCCATTGTACAATAAGACAAGCACTGTCAGTCCGGGGCCGCCCTGCATAGTTTATGACGTTCACCACAGACTTGACTGAGAAGGGAAAATTGGTGTCCTGCTTTGAGGACTGAGACCTGGTCCTGGGCAGTAGTGCAGGTCACAACAGCACCAACCAGCCTGAGTGAAGGTTTCCACCTGGGTTGCTGTAGCCTCAGTCATCTTAGCCAGCAATGTAAGAAGAACATCAATGACCTTCTCTGCTCCACCAGGTTGTCACCACCCTCTCTCTGCCACCTCACACTAATTGTGCTGCTGCACCCACCTCTTACCATTCTCACCATGACAGCACCTTTCCTCATGTGTTCTTCATTAATTGACCCAGACTGCTAAGTCTGCATGCCCTCTGTGGCTCCTACTCCCTTGGGGCACCTGCATAACAGCTATACCAGCCACTTTCATCACATTCAGTCCCTTTCTCTCATTCCAGGGGGAAATGGTACATGATTGTGTGGAAGGAGCCAGGGATGATGACAAAGTGCTCTGCGAGAAAAAGGTCCTGAATCCCACTCCCTACTAAATGACCACTTAACCATGCCCAAGCCCTGGGCATGGTTTTGGGGGCTGTCTTTCATTTACTGGGCTAGAATCCCCTCCTAAAGGGTGTCTTCCTTAATGTGACTGAGCACTACTCATCTGACTTATAACTCTTTGATGAAACCCATGCATTATGTCTGTCACGTATGCTGCCAGCACATAGTGCAGGTATAACACTGATGCAGTACAGTAAAGTGCAGCAACATGTACACCCTATTGGCTGGTGACTACTGATAACTATGACAAATTGCTTGGCCTTGTGCCTGTGCTAAAAGGTAAGGCAAGGCAAAGATACAGTGAGCATTCATGTAGGCACAAGTTAGGCATGTGTTCAACCCCAAAATGCCTTTCAGAGTGCATAAAGCATCCAGGCAGCAGCATTGCAATGAGAGATGCTGGTGCAGCATTAACATGCAGGATTGTACTGTAAGAGAAATGGGAATGTCAATGATGACACAAAGAAACTGGCACATGTCGGATGCCAAGCCACTCGTGGGGTGCAATTACGATAGAGCGGGCTCAGGGGTTTTGGGGAATGCTGTCCAAGATTGAGGTCCAGAAACGCAAACCATGCTGTGGAGTCACCCAGCACCCCTCTAACTATCCTGTGGGGAAGTATAGGTGTTTACTTTTGATCTGGTAGCATTGGAGCCTCCGTGTCAATGGGGAAAGATTTGGTGTTGCTGAGAGTAACAATGAACACTAACCCCATTAACAGGCATCTTGCCACTCATACTGAAACTGTCATCTAGCTTTGTTCCTCCTGACATCAAGAAAGGCCTCACTGTACCTCCCATGCAATTCTTCCAGACTTCTTGCCATAGCTCCCGTCACTCGGGTCATTGAACTTCCACCCTAAATAATTAATACTTAGAAACAATAGTTAATTAAAACATATACTTTGTACATTGTCTGTTGGAATGTATCTTCTGATTGTATCCTTTGAAAGCAAACAATATGCAGTCTTTTTGGAATTTGGTTAGGTTTTAACGAAAAATGGTTTGTTTACATGACTCCAGTAACTTTGTCATAATGCTACTTTCCTTGAAACGCAGAACTAAAATGTCCCTTGCTTTTGCTCAGACCGTAGATCTGAAAAGTAAAGGTAATGTACTTGAAATATCCGCACAGAGGCTGGTATCTCATTACCAAGTCAATCTTTATTTACATGTGCTTTATTCATGGGCTGTGACTGGCCAGCTCAGAGCCAGTCCCTAGGGTGAGGAGATTCTCTGAATCCCCTGTTTATTATCTGTCAGCCAGGGTTTCCCGGTTGTTCCTTGGTTCCCAATCAAGGATCTCATTGTCAATGAGAACCACCTGATTCCAGTCACTACACTAATGCAGCTTGAACCTTCATTTTAAAAAATATGTTCCTAGGATATGACCATTAATGGATGGCCAGTGTTTGTTACTTACCGTTAATTGCTCTTGAGAAGATGGCAGTACACCACTTTCTTCAACTGCTGTCCAGTCATTGCACAGTACTTTTGAGGCAACTGACTGCTTACTAGGTTAGTTAATAGTCAACCACATTGGTGTGGGTCTGGAGTCTCAGGTGAGGATAGCAGACAACCTTCCCAAAAGAACTTTAGTGAGCCAGATGGTTGTTTAATAATCATTACTCTTGTAGTTTAATGATCATTTTTACTGAGATGTCAATTTTACTTCAGAATTGGTATTTGTTAATTTTATTTTGCAACTGCCTGTTGCTAATTACTACTAAGTAAGCATAAATACAGTTGCACCAATTACTCATGAGCTTAAAATAGTGCTGTTAGATTCCCATGGGAAAACAATCACATCTCTTGAAGTGTTGCAGAAAGACAAGATATTAGAAGACTGCATCTTTCATGTATATTAGATCAAACAATATTTCAGTAATTTGTGAATAATGAAATATCTAACACTAACTTTGACTTGTAAATGTTGATGTTAGACTGGGATGTACAAAGTTAAAAATCACATGACGCTAGGTTATAGTCCAACAGATTGGACTATGATCTGGCGTTGTGTGATTATTAATTCACTTTGACAATAGCAGGAGTTTTTGTGATTAACTGTAACATCTCTGACCATTAAAACAATGTATACTTTAGCTCCCAACTGCCTTCCACTATGCTGTTTGTACACAATCACATGTTGTAGAGTTTTGGCAGTCAAATATTCTAATGTCATTTTTCACACAACCACAGACCTATTACAAAAAGGTGTAAAAAGAGGCATCATGTCTATACCAGCTCTCTAAATAAGCATCATAATCCTCTTGTCTTTTCTCCATTCCCTTGCACATTGTTTTATTTTTATATAATCATCTAATTCCCTCTTGAATACCTCAATGGAACCTGCTTCAGCCACACTTCCAGCTGAGCTCTCATCCTCAGCCAATCGTGAAAAAGCTTTTCCTTGCAGATTTTTGACGATTGAAAATTGCTTTTTATGTTTACCCACTATTTTAGCAATGCAACGTAAAATTTAGAAAGGAATTACAGAAACCAGTTTATGTACATACCAATCTCCAATTGCAGTTGATTTCCTTACATCAGGAAACTAAGTTAGCAACAAAAAAAAATGATTGATTACATTCCAGGCTGTGGTAGAGTTGTGAAAATAGAAACTGAGATCTGCCAATTTGGTGATAAAGCACAGATTTCTTGAGTATCCTGAAGCCCTCGGGGAATGTAAAAGAATCCAGTGCCCCTGTTATGATAATATCACAAACAAGTGACTGGGTGTTACTTACACATTAATGATACTGTTTTGTAGGGTTTATGCAGACACTCAAGAAATTAATCCTTTTTAATTGTAAGAGGAAAGAAACCCGAGAGGCAACAGCCTGTGTACGTCAGTGGAATTTTTGTGATGGTCTTATTGCTAGTGAGGCCTAAGTATCGTGGTAAGGTTTGCAAAGTTGGTTCAGTTCTTTTTCCTTAAATAGGAAAGTCTTGGGAAAGAAAAATTAAGGTCAGAGGGAGTTGTTCAGGGCCTTTGTTAAGATTATTTAGTGTTAACAATGTGATTTCTGAAGTGTGACAGATATGCATTCATCATAGATGTGTAAAGATCAAAGTCACATATATAGTGAAGGCTGCCTGTGTAAACTTGTCCGTAAAGTCATCGTAGTCCCAGAAGGCTACTCTCTCTCATTAGACAGAGACAATGGTAGTGGTGTTTTAACCTGTGGCTGACCACAGTTCAGGCAAGGGCAAGGTGGAGAAGCAGTGCTTCATGGTAACCTCAGCCAATGTGGGAATGGAATCTGTGCTGTTGCTATTTCAAACCAGTCACCCAGCCAACTGAGCTAACTGACCCATCTCTGATGTAAAATAATCTACTTAAATCATCTCTCTCTCTCTCTCTCTCTTTCTCTTCCTTGCTCGCTCTCCTTCCATAGTGCCATAATATAGCAATGAATAATGTCAATTATATAAAAAGACTTTAACAAGTGAACTGAATTAAATTTGCACAATACAGCACATTTATGCTAGGAGGAGAAAGTGAGGACTGTAGATGCTGGAGATCAGAGCTGAGAATGTGGTGCTGGGAAAGCACAGCAGGTCATCCTGATGAAGGATTTATGCTTGAAACATTGACTCTCCTGCTCCTCAGATGCTGCCTGACCTGTTGTGATTTCCTAGCACCACACTCTTGAGCACATCTATGCTTGTTTGATAACTTTCCATGAGTTGAAAACTCTACTGTAAAAGCAGATAAATATTATATAAATTGTGTTTGTGTGACAGAATTAGGTGCCAGTTCTTCTGACTGTGCCTCTGAGATGCAAAAGTAAAGATGCTTTCATAACAGAGTCTCAGTTTTCCAATTTGGCCACCTTGTTTTTAACCAGTTGCACCTACTGAAGTGTTCCATTTCAATGGTTCATGAGCCTTTTTACTTGACTTCCTCAGGGGAAAGTTTGTTGGAAGTAACAAGTTAATATTTTGGTGGGCCAAAGCACAGCAGGTTAGGCAGCATCTCAGGAATAGAGAATTCTCTATTCCTGAGATGCTGCCTAACCTGCTGTGCTTTGACCAGCAACACATTTGCAGCTGTGATCTCCAGCATCTGCAGACCTCATTTTTTACTCGAATATTTTGGTGGGACCAGCAACTGTTTGTTGCATTTCCTTTTATCTCAGGGATAAATTTAATCATTTTCTCCCTATTTCACGTACTTACTTTGTATAATTCTCCATATCTTGCAGAGATGGACAATGATACTGTACCAATGTTCTCCTCAATGTTTAGTTCCGCTTGTAAGGCAGCACGACGCTACATTTCGTAGAAAGTAAATTTTTAGTGATCATAATGAAAGATTTCTTCACTCAGGGTGGCAAGTTTGTGAAATAATCTGTTAGGTAAGGTGGTGGAAGGGAAAATGCAGAACAGTTAGATGCATTGTACTGGCCACCAGAAAGATAGGTTCAGAGGATCTACTGTTTCATTTAGACCTGCACCTTTAAATACGTTCATTCTAAGACCAGACATTTCACTTGGGGATAGGTAAGTGAAACACAGGTGTGGTGTCTGTGTGTTATACAGAGACTGCAGTTCAATATAAAAATTCTAAAACATTAGCTCTGGTGGCTCAGTAGTTAGTGCTGCTGCCTCACAACACCTGGGACCCAGGTTCAACTCCAGCCTCGGGTGACTGTCTGTGTGGAGTATGCATGTTCTCCCCATATTTGTGTGGGTTTCCTCTGCGTGCTCCGGTTTTCTCACACAGTCCAAAGATAGATGGAGGACGGGAAAAATTTCTGGCTGTAAGAGCTGCTCCTTTTTTTTGAGGTATTTTAGGTGCTGGAGGTGATTTCCTCAAATTCCAGGAGCAGCAATTACTGTGTTATATGCTGTTAAATTGTTTTGGAACTTCGGAGAAAAAAAGTCAAAACAACATCAGTTTTAAAAGGGAGAAGAACAGACAAAGGAAGCACATGGTGGGGACAGTGCAGGGGGGAGAGAGAGAGACAGAGAGAGAGAGAGAACCTGCACAGTTACTGCCTTTGCTGTTTGAATTCATGTATCACTGGACATCGGAGTGCATCTGGGAAAATTAACAAACAGTGAAATTCACAACTAAACTTGGAGGAACTGTTTGGGCGAAGTTCACAGCACAGAATCAGATAAGTTAATCGTTGTTTTAAGTCTGCCCAATAGAAAGGCTGCAGTAGTGAGTAGAGTGGGTTCTTTCTTGATTATATGTTTTTGGAGATATGTTTCTTGATTAAACTTAAAATATAAGCCATAACTATTAATTTAACCTGGGGCAGTGTTTAGGAGAAGAATAAGACGGTGTTATTTTCTGGGTCTGTAGATTGTGAAGGAGCAAAAATGGCCTTTGCAATGATATGTACTTGTCAGATGTGGGAGTTTAAAGAGAGTTTAAGGGTTACTGTGGATTATATCTGCCATAAATGCTGCTGGATGCGAATCTTATCAGATTGAGTGGATCGGTTGGAGAGGCAGTTAGAAGTGATGAGGAATTTGCAACAGTATGTGATGGATGGCAGTTATAGGAATGGGGGAAAGTCTCAGATACAGTCACATAGATGGGCTAACTCCAGGAAGGGTAAGAGAGGAAGGCAGCTAGGGCAGAGGTCTTTTGTGGATATCCCCATTTCAAACAGGTATGCTGTTTTGGAAAATGTAAGGGGTGATGGATTCTCGGGGGAATGTAGCAAGAACAGCCAAGTTACTGGTATTGAGGATGTTCTCAAGGGGGAGAGGGCCAGCAAGAGGGCATTGTACACATTGGAACCAACAATATGGGAAGAGAAAAGGTTGAGATTCTGAAGGGAGATTACAGAGAGTTAAGCAGAAATTTAAAAAGGTCCTCAAGGGTAGTAATATCTGGATTACTCCCAGTGCTACGAGCTAGTGAGGGTAGGATTAGGAGGATTGAGCAGATGAATGCATGGCTGAGGAGCTAGTGTATGGGAGAAGGATTCACATTTTTGGATCATTGGAATCTCTTTTGGGGTAGAAGTGACCTGTACAAGAAGGATGGATTGCGCCTAAATTGGAAGGGGACTAATATACTGGCAGGGAAATTTGCTACAACTGCTTGGGAGGATTTAAACCAGTAAGGTGGGGAGGTGGGACTCAGGGAGATAGTGAGGACAGAGATCAATCTGAGACTGGTACAGTTGAGAACAGAAGCGAGTCAAACAGTCAGGGCAGGCAGGGACAAGGTAGGACTAATAAATTAAACTGCATTTATTTCAATGCAAGGGGCCTAACAGGGAAGGCAGATGAACTCAGGGCATGGTTAGGAACACGGGACTGGGATATCATAGCAATTACAGAAACATGGCTCAGGGATGGGCAGGACTGGCCGCTTAATGTTCCAGGATACAAATGCCACAGGAAGGATAGAAAGGGAGGCAAGAGAGGAGGGGGAGTGGCATTTTTGATAAGGGATAACATTACAGCTGTGCTGAGGGAGGATATTCCTGGAAATACATCCAGGGAAGTTATTTGGGTGGAACTGAGAAATAGGAAAGGAAGGATCACCTTATTGGGATTGTATTATAGACTCCCCAATAGTCAGAAGGAAATTGAGAAACAAACTTGTAAGGAGATCTCAGCTATCTGTAAGAATAATAAGGTGGTTATGGTAGGGGATTTTAAGTTTCCCAAACATCGACTGGGACTGCCATAATGTTAAAGGTTTAGATGGAGAGGAATTTGTTAAGTGTGTACAAGACAATTGTCTGATTCAGTATGTGGATGTACCGACTAGAGAAGGTGCAAAACTTGACTTACTCTTGGGAAATAAGGCAGGGCAGGTGACTGAGGTGTCAGTGGGGGAGCACTTTGGGGCCAGCGACCATAATTCTATTAGATTTAAAATAATGATGGAAAAGGATAGACCAGATCTAAAAGTTGAAGTTCTAAATTGGAGAAAGGCCAATTTTGACGGTATTAGACAAGAACTTTCAAAAGCTGATTGGGGGTAGATGTTCGCAGGTAAAGGGACGGCTGGAAAATGGGAAGCCTTCAGAAATGAGATAACGAGAATCCAGAGAAAGTATATTCCTGTCAGGGTGAAAGGGAAGGCTGGTAGGTATAGGGAACGCTGGATGACTAAAGAAACTGAGGGTTTGGTTAAGAAAAAGGAAAAGGTTTAGACAGGATAGATCGAGTGAGTCCTTAGAAGTGTATAAAGGCAGTAGGAGTATACTTAAGAGGGAAATCAGGAGGGCAAAATGGGGACATGAGATAGCTTTGGCAAATAGAATTAAGGAGAATCCAAAGGGTTTTTACAAATATATTAAGGACAAAAGGGTAACTAGAGAGAGAATAGGGCCCCTCAAAGATCAGCAAGGCGGCCTTTGTGTTCAGCCGCAGAAAATGGGGGCGATACTAAATGAATATTTTTCATCAGTATTTACTGTGGAAAAGGACATGGAAGATATAGACTGTAGGGAAATAGATGGTGACATCTTGCAAAATGTCCAGATTACAGAGGAGGAAGAGCTGGATGTCTTGAAATGGGTAAAGGTGGATAAATCCCCAGGACCTGATCAGGTGTACCCAAGAACTCTGTGGGAAGCTAGAGATGTGAAAAATGGGCCTCTTGCTGAGATATTTGTATCATTGATAGTCACAGGTGAGGTGCCGGAAGACTGGAGGTTAGTAAACGTGGTGCCACTGTTAAAGAAGGGTGGTAAGGACAAGCCAGAGAACTATAGACCGATGAGCCTGACCTCGGTGGTGGGCAAGTTGTTGGAGGGAATCCTGAGGGACAGGATGTACATGTATTTGGAAAGGCAAGGGCTGATTAGGAATAGTCAACATGGCTTTGTGCGTGGGAAATCATGTCTCACAAACTTGATTGAGTTTTTTGAAGAAGTAACAAAGAGGATTGATGAGGGCAGAGCAATAGATGTGACCTATATGGACTTCAATAAGGCGTTCAACAAGGTTCCCCATGGGAGAACTAGCCATTTGGATACAGAACTGGTTCAAAGGTAGAAGACAGAGGGTGGTGGTGGAGGGTTGTTTTTCAGACTGGAGGCCTGTGACCAGCGGAGTGCCACAAGGATTGGTGCTAGATCCTCTACTTTTTGTCATTTACATAAGTGATTTGGATGTGCTTATAAGAGGTGCAATTAGTAAGTTTGCAGATGACACCAAAATTGGAGGTGTAGTGGATAGTGACGAGGGTTACCTCAGATTACAACAGGATCTTGACCAGATGGGCCAATGGGCTGAGAAGTAGCAGATGAAGTTTAATTCAGATAGATCTGAGGTGCTGCATTTTGGGAAAGCAAATCTTAGCAGGACTTGTACACTTAATGGTAAGGTCCTAGGGAGTGTTGCTGAACAAAGAGATCTTGGAGTGCAGGTTCATAGCTCCTTGAAAGTGGAGTCATAGGTAGATAGGATAGTGAAGAAGGCGGTTGGTATGCTTTCCTTTATTGGTCAGAGTATTGAGTACAGGAGTTGGGAGGTCATGTTGTGGCTGTACAGGACATTGATTAGGCCACTGTTGGAATATTGCATGCAATTCTGGTCTCCTTTCTATTGGAAAATGTTGCGAAACTTGAAAGGGTTCAGAAAAGATTTACAAGAATGTTGCCAGGGTTGAAGGATTTGAGCTATAGGGAGGGGCTGAACAGGCTGGGTCTGTTTTCCCTGGAGCGTCGGAGGCTGAGGGGTGACCTTATAGAGGTTCACAAAATTATGAGGGGCCTGGATAGGATAAATAGGCAATGTCTTTTCCCTGGGGTTAGTGAGTCCAGAACTCGAGGGCATAGGTTTAGGGTGAGAGGGGAAAAGATATAAAAGAGACCTAAGGGGCAAAATTTTCAAGCAGAGGGTGGTACGAGTATGGAATGAGCTGCCAGAGGAATTGGTGGAGGCTGGTACAGTTGCAACATTTAAGAGGCATTTGGATGGGTATATGAACAGGAAGGGTTTGTAAGGATATGGGCCAGGTGCTGGCAGGTGGGACTAGATTGGGTTGGGATATCTGGTTGGCATGGACAGGTTGGACCGAAGGGTCTGTTTCCATGCTGTACATCTCTATGACTCTATATGCAGGTTCGGGTGAATTGGCCATGCTGAGTTGCCTATAGTGTTATGTACATTAGTTGGGGGAAATGGATCTGGGTGGGTTATTCTTTGGAGGGTGGGTGTGCACTTGTTGGGCTGAAGGGCCTGTTTTCACACTGTAGGTAACCTAATCTAATTCTCGGGCACATATCCGCACTGTTGTTGTTCTTGGCATAGTGTGACAGGATATCTTATTTCTTGACTGTGCCTTGGTGTCACATCTCAAATGAAAGGCTGGCAACTCTGTCAGTTCAGCACTCCTTCAGGCAGTGAGGTGGAATGGATTGTTGAGAGCTCACTTCCAGTGCTCCATGTTACAACATAACATTACACAGGAGAGCAACCAAAATTGCTGGAGGCAGATGATTGTAAACAGCACTGAATAAACAGAACACATTACCAGTGTGGATAAAAAGGGTCAGGTGAAATTATTGTTTTTAATATTCATTCTACAAACAGAACAGATTATGCTGACCATGTTAAGCTGTCTCTCCTCTCCCAAGTTTAAAAATCACACAACACCAGGTTATAGTCCAACAGGTTTAATTGGAAGCACACTAGCTTTTGGAGCGTCACACCTTCATCAGGTGATTGTGGAGGACACAATTGTAAGGCACAGAATTTATAGCAAAAGTTTACAGTGTGATGTGACTGAACTTATACATTGAAAAATACCTTGATTGTGTGTTGAGTCTTTCATCTGTTCGAATACCATGATAGTTTCACTTCTTTCATGTGTAAATCACAAAACCTTTTTTAAAAGTTGCATTCTCATGTTAACTGTAACAATTGGTGTTAGCTAGACAATATGTTGAAGGTGTTAGTCCCCTGTGTTCTCTGTCTATGCCACATATACACAGACATGCACACAGATACTCACACACAGCTTTACCGACACACACACTCCCACACCCACACAGGCATCCTCTCAAGAGACTTAGACCACTCTACACTCATGCACACACATATACACTCTCTCTCACACTCACAACCCCCAACCCAGACAGACACACACACAGACACAAAGACCCACATGCACACATATACATATATTTTGTGGGGGGAATTTGTACTTGCAGAGTTACATTGCACTTTGCTCAAGAACTGCATGAATTCATGTAAAACTCTGTTATCTCACTTTTTAGATTAGAATCAATCATCGTGGCATAGACAGAGAACACAGGGGGCTAACACCTTTAACATGTTGTCTAGCTAACACCCATTGTTACAGCTAACCTGAGAATGCAACTTTTAAAAAAAGGTTTTGTGATTTACACGTGAAAGAAGTGAAACTATCATGGTATTGGAACAGATGAAAGACTCAACAGACAATCAAGGTATTTTTCAATGTATAATTTCAGTTATGTCACACTGTAAATTTTTGCTATAAATTCTGCGTTACGATCGAGCCCTCCACTATCACCTGTTGGACTATAACCTGGTGTTGTGTGATTTTTAACTTTGTACATCCCATTCCAACACTGGCATCTCCAAATCATGTGTCCTTTCCCAGAGCATTAGCACCAAGTGACCCAGCCTGCAATTGAAGGAATTAAATTCATAAGCTAGTGTTAATTTATTCTCTTCAAATATTTACCAAAATTTCTTTTGAATTTTATTATCCAATCCACTTCCAGCACCGTTTCAGGCTGTTTATCTCATATCATAACTTGATGTGTGGGAAAAAAAAGCGTGTTCATTTTGTTTCAAGTTCTTAAGTATTTAATCTCTGAGGGGAATAAGTTACACTTAAGTCAACACACTTCAAAATTGAGAGTTGTTTCAACTGTTCTTTGTGTTCTATCTCTTCTAAACAAATGACTGGTATACTTCCACCAGTAGTTAATGTTAGACAGCTCACATATCTGAATCATTAATTGTACTGGATTATAAAAATACAGAGCTTTTCACAGCTTGAATCGAGTAGAAATTCCACACAACCATAATTACACCTCAAGTAGAATTGTAAAGGTATTACTGGGCTTGAATTTCCTCAGAGGTCATCCCAATCTACTGTGATTGTTTATCGCAGACATACCAATTATCCAACATGGATTGCTAAAGCAATAATATAGGTTCTTTATTTGAAGATAAGACCATACAGAGATCATGTTCACTTGGAGTCTATGTGGACATACCTGATCTGTGTTATTGCTGCTGTGTTCTGCCTGAAAAGTCAAAAGATTATATCATATTCAGTATAATGGCAGGGAAGGATGGACAAAGGTTAGGTTCCCTTAAACGTACATTTACATTACCACACAACAGTGTACGTAGAATGTGAAATGTTGGGTGGTATAAACGGTGGATGTTCAGCATCTTTGCAAGTAGATAAAAGTCTGGATGAAGTGTATCCCCAGCTGTTAAGAAGCAGAAGACATGAAATAGGGCTCTGACTAACATTTTGCAATCTTCTCTGACTATACGATGCTAAAATGGGGCTGTGAATATCGTAGCATTTTCTCAAAGTGAAAAAAGCAGAGATTAACATTAAGCTGAAACTCAAGAATTGGTCACATTTTGGCAAAGCTTTGAAGTACAGCAAATGAGGTTATTTCAGAGAGGATGTTTCCCCTCGTGGAAGGGTCTCAGAACAGAGGTCATAGTTTCAGCACCAATTTAAGACTGAAATGAAGAGGAATTTCTTCTCTAAGAGTTGAGAGTCTTTGGAACACCTTGCTGCAGAGAGTTGTGAGGATTGGTTCCTGGCACATAGTTAAGGCTGAAATAGATTATTGATCAGTAGGTAATCAAGGGTTAGAGGGAAAGGGCAGGAGAGTGGAGGTGAGAAAGATTCAGAACTGTAATTGAGAAAGATTCAAACTATAATTGAGAAAGATTTAGAACTGAAATTAAGAAAGGCTTAGAACTGTAATCAAGGGTTAGAGGGAAAGGGTAGGAAAGTGGAGGTGAGACAGATTCAAAACTGTAATTGAGAAAGATTCAGAACTGGTAATTGAGAAAGATTTAGTCAAAGACAGCAAAGGTCTGCGAGGGGAAGCTCATATCTGAATTCTTGAGGAGGATCAATAAGATTGGCACATTGATATAGATTATCTTGATTTCAACTAAGTTTTTTTTCCCTAAGGTCCCAAATGACAGACTGCCAGAGAAGTAAAACCCATTGACTGAAACAGTCCTAAATCAGTTCAGCCCCACGAAGCAGCTGGACCGGTGTTTGGTAACTGAAAGACTTCCAGTGAGAACAGACGGTTACTGATAAATCCCTGACAATCACAGGGCCGGTAGATAAGATAGTCAACATTGTATAGAATATTTCCCTTTGTTAATGGAGGCATAGAGTATAAGAGAAGGGAAGTGATACTGGAACAGTATAAAGCACCAGGTCAACTGCAGTTCAAGAATAGTGGACAGTTCTGTTCACTGCATCTGAAAGGATGAGTAAAGAGGGCACTGAAAAGACTTCTGAGAACTTTTGCAATACTGAGAAAGTTTAGCTATGAGGAATGATTAGTTAGGTTTATTTCTTTTGGAACAGAAGAGATTGAGTGGCGATTTGTTGAGGTGTATGAGGAGTCTGGATAGTGTGAATCAGGTGATCCTATTTCATGCATTACAGCGCATTGCTGCAGCAGAGATTTAAAATAACTTTCAAAGGACCAGAGCAGAGACTAGATCAGAAACACTCAGAGCATGAAATACTTGGATATTTCTGTAAAGCTAGGGCACTCGGGAAACAAATTGTGGTATCGTGAAAAATGTCCATATTACAGAAATGGAGGTGCTGGATGTCTTAAAACATATAAAAGTAGATAAATTTACAGGAGCTAAGCAGGTGTACCCTGGAACTCTGTGTGAAGCTAGGGAAGTGATTGCTGAACCTCTTACTGAAATATGTGTGCCATCTGTAGCCACAGGTGAGGTGCTGGAAGACTGGAGGTTGGCTAATATGCTGCTATTATTTAGAAAAGTGTTAAGGAAAAACCAGGGACTAGTGAGCCTGACATCAGCAGTGGGTAAGTTGATGCAGAGGACAGGATTTACATGTATTTGGGAAGGCAAGGACTAATTAGGGACAGACAGCATGGTTTTATGTATGGGGAATGTCTCACTAACTTGATTGAGTTTTAAGAAAAAAGTGACAAAGAAGATTGATGCAGGCAGATCGACGAAGGTTGTCTTTATGGATCTCGGTAGGGCTTTCAATAAGGTTCTACATGTTCGACTGGTTAGCAGGTTAGAGCACATGGAATACAGGGACAGCTATCTATTTAAATACAGAACTGGCTCAAAGGTAGGAGACACAGGGTGGTGGTGGAGGGTTGTTTTTCAGACGAGAGACCTGTGACCAGTGGAGTGTCACAAGGATCAATGCTGCACCCACTGCTTTTTCTCATTTATTTAATTGATTTGCATGTGAGTATGGTTGAGCTACGTTTGGAGTACTGTGATCAATTCTCATCTCCCTGCTACAGGAAAGATGTTGTGAAACTTGAAAGAGTTCAGAAAAGATTTACAAGGATGTTGCTGGGGTTGGAGGATCTGAGATGTAGGGAGAGGCTGAATAGATTGGGGCTGTCTTTGGAGCGTCAGAGGCTAAGGGGTGATCTTATAGAGGTTTATAAAATCATGAGGGGAATGGATAGAATAAATAGATGAGGTCTTTTTCCCAGGGTATGGGAATCCAAAACCTAGAGGGCATAAGTTTAAGGTGAGAGGGGAAAGACTTAAAAGGGATCTAAGGGGAAACTTTTTCACACACAGGGTGGTATGTGTATGGAATGAGCTGCCAGAGGAAGTAATGGAGGCTGGTACAATTACAACATTTAAAAAGCATCTGGGTGGGTATATGAATAGGAAGGGTTTAAAGGGATATGGCCAAATGCTGGCAAATGGGACTAGATTAACTTAGGATATCTGGTTGGCATGGACAAGTCGGACTGAAGTGTTTGTCTCC
This sequence comes from Hemiscyllium ocellatum, assembly GCF_020745735.1. Lineage (NCBI taxonomy): Eukaryota > Metazoa > Chordata > Chondrichthyes > Orectolobiformes > Hemiscylliidae > Hemiscyllium > Hemiscyllium ocellatum. The sequence continues at coordinate 12,064,392 of NC_083403.1, forward strand.
GTGCTGAACATCTCTATGACTCTAAAGTGTTGTAGACGATAAGGCACATGGACAAAGAGTTTGAAAATGGCATTAAGCTAGTTAGCTCATTCTTGCCTGTTACTGGCAAGATGGACAGAATGGCCATCTCCTATATCCTAACTTTCAAAAATTCTATAATTATTGAGCAAGTTCAGGGGAAATCCTTACACCTGTTTTTACAGCAGTGGAAACAGCCATGAGGGAACTCACACAGTAAGAAGCCTTTCTACAAGTATTTATGCTTTTCATTAATAATTCAGTCTTTGGACATTTTACACCAGTAATTCAGTCCTATGCAATTATCAACACTCACAATTCATTCCCTTTCCATAGGTTAGATGAGTAAATCCCTTAGTTTGCATTGCATTTGTAATTTAAACCCGAAGCAAGTTTTAAACCAGTAATTCACCCAATTAGTCTACTTCACAATAATAACAGCAGTCTGTGTTCACCCTGGCTTTCTGTACATTTCTCATCCATGTTACAGCATCTACGTCCTTCAGCTGATTTCAGCTGAAGTCACCAGTATTTCACTCAGACGTTCCTGACTCTTGGAATGAATCTCTTCCTGGACAGTGGTGGTTGGAGCTGTGAATCTACTCGGGAAAACTTCTGGTGTTGTGAGGGGGGTGTATGGGGGTTAATACTGGGTTCATGTCCAATGGACGTTAGCTAGCCTCCCTCCACTTACGACAGATCCAAACGGTAATTTCCTCTTCCTCTTCAGCCCACAGTAAGTATTTTAATTTTGCAGAGAGAATAGAAATATAAAATGACAAAGACTGAGCATATGAAATAGGAACACAGAAAATTCCAGACATTCACAGCAGGGCATACCTTAATAGAGAGTGAAACTCATTATCAAAGCTGGGACAAAAGATTTTGCCTGAAACATTAATTTGTGTTCTTCCCTTTCACAATTCTTTACTCATTAAGGATGCATTAAATGGCCCAGTAACATCAAACTAAACACCAAATAAAGCAGCTGCCCTTTTTATATTTGGGCAGAACTAGTAAGCATGTAATTAATGTAAGTAAAAGGAAACTTTAAAAACTAAATATTATCTACCAATATATACAGTAGGCCTCATGTACAGTGTGTGTCTGTCTGTGATAGTGATAGTAATACTAATGGATTAAATATAATCAAAGGACATTGACTGTTTGACTTGTCCTAATGATGCCCCCGATTCTCCCCAACCCTCTGTCATTCTAGTTCATACATCACCTCACTATAAATGCTCCTTGGCCACAGTAATTTTCCTATGTATGATTTGACATTGTGCCCACCCTTATGCGATGTTCACATGTATCACTGTCACAAGGGAAGGAGTGCCCCTCCTACTCAAGGTACACATTCTGCAGCCAGAATACAGGGCTGGCAATGGAGGGCTAGTTTCCAATTCCCAGTTAGGCATCATGGAGTCCCAGTGACAGGAGAACAGGAATAGTGCAGCCTACAATCAGCGTCAGGCTCTCCAGAATGCCCAGGCCTTTCCTGCCACCGTTGCTGGCGACTCTATGCTGAGTTTGACTGCTGACTTCAGGCAATACGTGTACAGACGCCACGTACAGGAAGGTCCCAGCGGAGAACAGCAGCCCGATGCCAGTGGCCTTGGTTTGGTGCAGTGAGCCCACGCTGCTCTGTGGAGGAGGTGGGTGAAAGAGAATGGTCAGACTCAAAGAACAGGCAAAAATCAGTCAACATTTACTGGCTGGTCAACTGCACAGTGCATTATACATCAATAAACCAACCCAGCTCCCACATTTGCTCTGGAATCGAACTGGCTAATAGATTGCATGACAGCACGGATTTAAAACAAAGGAAATCAAGAAGGGCAAGAGGGAGCAACATAGTGAAGAAGAACAGAAAGGGAGAGAGGAAGACCAAAGATAAGTGAAAAGGACCAAGAAGAGAGGGATGGAGAAGCACAGAAAGAAAGGCAAAGAGGAAGAGAGGAGGTGAAAGACCAGGAAGAAGTAAAAAAAAGGAGAAATGGAAGAAGAGGAAAATAAAAATACAAGAAAAGAAGTCCAGATGATGACATCACCATTGTGAACATGAATTCCACTGAAAGACTGAGAGACAGAGCGGAGGAGGAGGAGGATGGGGACTAGAGGAGGCAGAGGGTTAGAGGAAGCAGATGAGGATTTGAGGAGGCTGAGGATATAGAAGGAAGTAGTGGGGGGGGTCAGAGGTAGGTGTAGAGGTACAGACTGGAGGAGGGTCTGCAGGCCTTACCTTGCTGACTATAAAGTAGGTAGTGATGGCGAGGAGTGGTGCTGCTAGGGAGAAGATGAAGAGGTGTTTCTGAATCTGCTTCTTCTCTAAACCAGCATACATCAGATACGAGACCAAACCAAATGATGCAGGAGCCTGAAAATATCCAGCAATCAGAACAGAGTGAAGGAAAAACCTGGCAACCAATCTCTGTTGTTCGATAAGAGCTTTCATTCAAACATTCTGCACACCCTCATTCAATATTTAACACAATAACCTAGATGAACTTTTGGATTAGAGTTTAAAAGTAGGGAAATCTTTTTACAATTGTGAGGGTGGTGGTGATGCATCTGTCATTTTATTCCCTGCATTTAAGAAAGGTTGCCCTGACATTAGAACATAGAACATTACAGTGCAGTACAGGCCCTCGATGTTGTGCTGACCTCTGAAATCAATCTGAAGCCCATCTAATCTACACTATTCCATTTTCATTTATAGGTCTACCCAATGACCATTTAAATGCTCTTAGAGTTGGCAAGTCTACTACCATTGCAGGCATTGCATTCCATACCCTTACTACTCTGAGAAAAGGAACTACCTCTGACATCTGTCCTATATCTATCACCCCTCAATTTAAAGCTATGTCCACTCGTGCAAGCCATCACCATCTGAGGAAAAAGGCTCTCCCTGTCCACCCTATCTAACCCTCTGATTATCTTATATGTCTCTATTAAGTCACCTCTCAACCTTCTTCTCTCTAACGAAAACAGCCTCAAGTCCCTCAGCCTTTCCTTGTAAGATCTTCTTAGGCAACATGCTAGTAAATCTCTGCACCCTTTCCAAAGCTTCCAAATCCTTCCGATAATGCAGTGACCAGAACTGTACACAATACTCCAAATCCTGCCGCACCAGAGTTTTGTACAGCTGTAGCATGATCTCATGGTTCCGGAACTCAATCTCTCTACCAATAAAAGATAATACATTGTATGCCTTCTTAACAACCCGATCAACCTGGGTGGCAACTTTCAGGGATCTTTGTACATGGACACCGAGATCTCTCTGCTCATCTACACTGCCAAGAATCTTACCATTAGCCCAGTACTCTGTATTCCTGTTATCCCTTCCAAAATGAATCACCTCACACTTTTCTGCATAAAACCTCATTTGCCACCTCTCAACCCAGCTCTGCAGCTTATCTATGTCCTTCTGTAACTTGCAATATCTTTCAGCACTATCCACAACTTGACCAACCTTAGTGTCATCCACAAATTTACTAATCCATCCTTCTCTGCCCTCATCCAGGTCATTTATAAAAATGACGAACAGCAGTGGCCCCAAAACAGATCCTTGTGGTACACCACCAGTAACTGAACTCCAGGATGAACATTTCCCATCAACCACCACCCTATGTCTTCTTTCAACTAGCTAATTTCTTATCCAAACCACTAATTCACCCTCAATCCCATGCCTCTGTATTTTGTAAAATAGCCTACTGTGGGGAACCTTATCAAACACCTTACTGAAATCCATACAGACCACATCAATAACTCTATCCTCGTCCACCTGTCTGGTCACCTTCTCAAAAGAATTCAATAAGGTTTGTGAGGCACGACCTACCTTTCACAAAACCGTGCTGACTACCCCTAATCAAATTATTCTTTTCTAGATGATTATAAATCCTATCTCTGATAACCTTTTCCAACAGTTCACCCATAACTGAAATAAAGCTCACTGGTCTATAATTACCAGGGTTGTCTCTACTCCCCTTCTTGAGCAAGGAGACAACATTTGCTATCCTCCAGTCTTCTGACACTATTCCTGTAGACAATGATGACATAAAGATCAAAGCCAGAGGCTCGGTAGTCTCTTCCTTGGCTTCCTAGAGAATCCTAGGATAAATCTCATTCGGCCAAGAGGACTTATCTATTTTCACACTTTCCAGAATTGCTAAGTTAAAAATCACACAACACCAGGTTATAGTCCAACAGGTTTAATTGGAAGCACACTAGTATTCGAAGCGACACTCCTTCATCAGGTGACAATCACCTGATGAAGGAGCATCGCTCTGAAAGCTAGTGTGCTTCCAATTAAACCTGTTGGACTATAACCTGGTGTTGTGTGATTTTTAACTTTGTACACCCCAGTCCAACACCGGCATCTCCAAATCAGAATTGTTAACACCGTCTCCTTGTGAACATTAATCCTGTCTAGTCTAGTAGCCTGGATCTCAATATTCTCCTTGACAACATTGTCTTTTTCCAGTGTGAGTACTGACAAAAAATATTCATTTAGCACTTGCCCTATCTCCTCGGACTCCACACACAACTTCCCACTACTATCCTTGATTGGCCCTAATCTTACTCTAGTCATTCTTTTATTTCTGATATACCTATACAAAACCCATAGAAGGTTTTCCTTGATCCTACCTGCCAACGACTTCTCATGTCCCCTCCTGGTTCTTCTTAGCCCTCTCTTTGGGTCTGTCCTGGCTAACTTATAACTCTCAAGCGCCCTGACTGAGCCTTCACGTCTCACCCTAACATAAGCCGTCTTCTTCCTCTTGACAAGAGCTTCAACTTCTTTAGTAAACCACCGCTCCCTCACTCGACAACATCCTCCCTGCCTGACAGGTATGTACATATCAAATACACGCAGTAGCTGTTCCTTGAATAAGCTCCACATTTTAATTGTGTCCATTCCCTGCAGTTTCCTTCCCCATTCTATGCTTCCTAAATCTGACCTAATTACATGATAATTACCTTTCCCCCAGCTATAACTCTTGCCCTGCGGTATACATCTAAACCCTTTCCATTGCTAAAGTAAACATAAACGAATTCACCTACCTCCAAATCTAACACCTGGCTGTGTTCATTAGCCAGTACCAAATCCAATGTGGCCTCACCCCTTGTTGGCCTGTCTCCATACTGTGTCAGGAAACCCTCCTGCACACACTGGACAAAAACTGACCCATCTAAAGTACTTGAACAATATTAGAAGCAGTTCAAAAGAGATTCCCTCGGCTCAGTCCTGCGATGAAGGGGATTACTTGTCACAAACATCTAAAAAGATTAGGCCTTTATTTGTTCGAGTTTATAAAAATGAGGGATGATCTTATTGAAACATACAAGTTTCTGAGGGGGCTTGATAGAGTAGATATTGAGAAGATGTTTCCACTAGTGGGTGAATCTCAAACTCTGGGATATAGTGACAGAATAAGGGGACATTCACTTTAAACTAATATGCAAAGAAATGTCTTCTCTCTGGGCTTAATGAATATCTATAATTCTATATCCCGGAGAGTTGTGGAGGCTCACTAAAAGTCTTCAAAGAGGAGGTGGACAGATTTTTGAGATATCAGGGGGACTATGAGGGACTGGCAACAAAGAAGAGTTGAGGGCTATGGCAAGTCAGCTATGAGCTTATAGAGTAGTGGGCTGGTTTGAGGGGCTGAATGGCCCACTCCTGCTCCTATCTCTTATAGTCGTATGAAGTCCCAGAAAACTGGGGTGGCCCCTTTAAGCAGTCCATCTCGATCCTTTATTCCTGATGAAGGGCTTTTGCCCGAAACGTCGATTTTACTGCTCCTTGGATGTTGCCTGAACTGCTGTGCTCTTCCAGCACCACTGATCCAGAATCTGGTTTCTAGCATCTGCAGTCATTGTTTTTAACCATCTCTTTACATGGCAGCCCCAATGCCATCTCTGATCTTCGCCTGGCGGTGGTGGGTCTAACTCCAACATGTCCTCACTCTGCCCTGCCTCCCCCACAAACCCCCAAACAAAAATCCTAATATTCCGAGGCACCTTTTCCCAAAGTGGATGTGCTGAGCTGAAAGATTGCCTGATATTGCCCCCTGGGATTGATGAGTGACAGTGTTTCCCACTGACTGTGGTCAGTGAGATTAATTCTGTGGTCTTAGCCAATCATCACAGATTCCACCACAGCAAGGACAAAGCCACGCGCTTGTTCCCAGACCAGTTTATTTATCTTCTTTCAATTTCTCATTGCTAGCTTCCCATTATCTAATCTGAAAATGTGTTGCTGGAAAAGCGCAGCAGGTCAGGCAGCATCCAAGGAGCAGGAGAGTCGACGTTTCGGGCATGAGCCCTTCTTCAGGAATCATTCCCGAAACGTCGATTCTCCTGCTCCTTGGATGCTGCCTGACCTGCTGCGCTTTTCCAGCAACACATTTTCAGCTCTGATCTCCAGCATCTGCAGTCCTTACTTTCTCCCATTATCTAATCCTCACCATAAATAATTGAGCCTGTTTTCATTCTCTTTGTATCCTTGAATTCCCTGTGGTTATTCCTGAACCTCCAAGGGGTGCAGCAGCTGATGAAAGTCACTCACCAACAACACCTCCCCATGGGCTTTTAGGGATGCTTTATAAATGAAGTCAACAACCCCACGTCCCATAAATGAATACTTTTACAAGATTACAAAACTCAAGGTGCTTTAATTCCTAAATCCAATGGAGGGCAGTTTACAACTGGAGCTGAAAATGCAAGGGGAGGTTTACTTGGCTGAACTGAACTAGCCCCATTAACATTGGGTGGTTTCCAGAAGAACAGAACTAGCCCCATTAACATTGGGTGGTTTCCAGAAGAACAGATAGCTCACCTCCTGAGACGTCCCATCTATCAGGCATTCCACCTGATTGGTGCCCCAACAACACCCAAAAGACTCAGCGTCTTTGACCCTGTCCCTGCTACTGAGCATAGTCTCTGCCACTGTACCATACCATACTTGGAGCGAGAAATAACTTGTAGCATCTGCAACAATCTCGAGGTATCACAACATGGCCATCATCGGAATATTTCCCAAAGTGTTTCACTACATTGGCTACAGCAAGCTGCTAAAGACAGCAGTGAGAGAAACGACAGGGTTCTCTGATTTTTGAAATGCTGGCTGGGTGATAAATCAGGACTGGAATCGTTCATGGGGAGAGTCTCAGGGTCAGGATGGAAGGTGAGCTGCAGCAACACCAGATGTCAAAGTTTATTTGGTCTGCTCACCTTATGAAGGATGACAGCAAAGAACACAATGACTTGGAGAGAGATCTGCGATGATCCTGCTGCTGTCCCAAGTGCCACACCATCAGCTATGAGAGGGAAAATCACCAGTTAGTCAAGAGGCATTAAGCTACAGGACAGTGACGTTTCTAATGTGGAGGTTATTGTACAATTGTGTGGAGGTCTGCCTAGACTGTTATCTGTAACACCACATTCATCCTGAGCAGTGTTACTCAGGAAGGATCGATTGGTTTTGGAAGGAGCTGGAGGGCAGGTTCACCAGGATGTTACTGGAGACTGAGGGAAGATTCTGAGGGCAATCTGGACAAAATTAGCTTCGGTTTCCTTTGATGCAGGAAGTTGAAGAATTGAAGTGTTTAAGGTGATGAGAGGATCCCACAAGATTAAACAATTTCCCGAGTTAGGAGAGTGCAGATCCAGGCACAAACCTTAATGTGAGAGCTGCACCTGACAGGGTGAGGTCAGGAGATGCTATCTCACACAGAGTTGTGGGAATCTGGAACACTTCCACAAAAACACAGAAACATCAGAGCAGCAGCACGCCATTCAGCCCCTCACACCTGCCCTGCCACATGGTAGGATCAAAACATTCAGAACGCTGTTGAGGGGCATGCTGAGTGGGGTTGGTAGTGACTGTAACAAGATTCTGGATTAGTGGTGCTGGAAGAGCACAGCAGCTCAACCGGTTTCCAGCATCTGCAGTCATTGTTTTTACCTAGTGACTGTAACAAGGTCAGCCCGGGGAACCTCACGGAATTGGTGCTTCCCTGAGTGGGGCTGTTAACCCGGGTCCAATCAGGGAGCCCTGGCTGACAGGTATAAGCAGGAGTGTCAGAGGTTCTGCTCACTCTGAGAGCGGGTTCTGAGGGAGCTGGATCAGTGTCAGGGACTGTCCAAGAGCAAATAAAGGATGGGATATCAGTCTCTGTGGAGTTTTTTTCAGGATGGAAACTGGAAATACAAGATAAACATGGTTTCCAGACAGCAGACAAACAGACAGACTCACTGGGAAATGATGCTTGCTCCATTTGTGTGATTGGTTTCGAGATCTGGGAGCACTGGATTGTACACATGACCTTACCTCTTCATGTAATACTCTGTTAGAGAATCAAAGGCTCTACCTTCTGTCTGAGAGAGGGGACAGTGCAAAAGGAGAGCTAGTGAGAGTGGGAAAGAGGGGGGAGAGAGAGAGAGAGAGCAGAGATCAAGCAGGAAATTGTGAATGTGAGAGTGGGCAAAGGGGAGAAATAATGGGCAGAAATGCTGGCCAGAGCTGAAAATGTTGTGCTGGAAAAGCGCAGCAGGTCAGGCAGCATCCAAAGAGCAGGAGAATCGACGTTTCAGGCATGAGCCCTTCTTCATAAAGGCTGGCCAGTCAGTGACGCCCATATCCCCAAAATGAATAAAAATAACAAAAAACAGTAGCAGAGCAAAAGACAGAGAGTAGGAAAGGGGAGAGAGTGACAGACAGGTGGGAACTTTCTGAATGAATTTGTAGGTTGAGGTTTATTTTCTGACAGTGTGGTTTTCAATTTCTGAAGGATTTAACAGGGAGGGCTGATGAGGTTTACGTGGACTTGCAAAAGGCTCTTGAAATATTGTCAGACAAGACTTGTGAGCAAAGCTTATGGAGTCAATAAGGGCCACATGGATCTGGAATTGGCTACGAGACAGGAAACAGAGAGGAGTACCGTCAGCAGACCTTAGTTTATCTACTTTCCAGTTTGACAGGTTTGAATTTGGAACAAATGTTGTGAATAACAACATCTTTGTTAGTGACAGCAGACAGACGGAGGGTCATTGAGGCAAACTGACCACAGCCATTACATTAAAACAGCAGGTGAGCCCAATGTTTCAGTCTCCTTTTAAACAAAAAACAAGATTAAGCTGCCTTTCTTTTGGTGTGACCTTGTCTGATTTTCTCCATGGAAACACCCAGTAGTTTAAACACAGCACCTGAACTCCACCAGGAACCAACAGCTTTGTAGTGTGGGGGTATTAAAACCATAAAACATAGGAGCAGTATTAGGCCATTTGGCCCATCAATTCTGTTTCACCATTTGATCATGGCTGATAGGTGTCTCGACCCCATTTTCCTGCCCTCTCCCCATAACCCTTGATCCCCTTCCTAATCCAGAACCTCCTTATCTCTGTTTTAAATACGCTCAGTGACCTGGCTTCCACATCCTTGTGTGGCAATGAGTTCCCCAGATTCACCACCCTCTGGCTGAAGATATTCCTCCTCACCTCCGTTCTAGAGGGTCGTCAGTAGGCAGTGAAGAAGGCCTTCATAGTGAGAGGATTCAAGTACAGGAGCAGGGATGTGATTTTGTAATGATGCAGGGCCTTGGTGAGACCACACCTGGAGTATTGTGTGCAGTTTGTCTCCTTATCTGAGGAAAGATATTCTGGAGATGGAGGGAGACCAGTGAAGGTTTACCAGTCTGATTCCTGCAACGGCAGATCTGATGGACAGGCTGAAACTGGATTGGTCAGGACTATATTCACTGGAGTTTAGGAGAATGAGGAAACCTGTAAAGTTCTAACAGGACTAAAGAGGGCAAATATAGGAAGGACATTTCTGATGACTGGGGAGTCCAGCACCACGGATCACAGTCCAAGGGTATGGGACAAGTAATTTAGGACTGAGGTGAGGAGACATATCTTCACCCAGAGAGTGGGAGCCTGTGGAATTCTCTGCCACAGAAAGCAATTGAGGCCAAGATGTTGAATGTTTTTAAGATGGAGTTAGATAGAGGAATAAAGGGATTAAAGGGTTTGGGGGGTTGGGGAAGCAGGTATTGAGTTGGTTGATCAGCCATGATCATATTGAACGGTGGAGCAGGCTTGAAGGGTTGAATGGCCTACTCCAGCTCCCATGTTTCTACGCGGAGATCGAGTTGGGTACCTGCAGCATGAATAACCAGGCCAAGTGTTGCCGTCAGGCTGGATCCAGCAGCTGGGCCTGAGCTCGTTTCTGTGGTAAAAACATCAAATTCTATGTTAATGAAGCATAAGCAGAAATCTCGCCACATAACAACCCACCGTCTGAAGTACAGACAGGAATGTAATGTTGAGTAAACAATCTGTGCAATTTTAGTAACCTGAAGGGCCTACACTCATGAGTCTGATCTCCAACATTAATAAGCTTTCCAATTTGGCAATCTGAGATGGTTTCCAGAGAAAAGGTGTTTAAATAAAAGGAGATTTAATTTAGGTGTTGAGGGGTAAGAGTGGGGAAGTGGGTAAATTACTCTTGCAAGGACCACTAAGGATTGGAATGCACTGCTCTGTAAACATAAAGTGATTCTATGATAGCCATTTGCATGATCAAGCGTGGAAACAAAGAGCTGAAAAGTTATATGTGCCTTGATTCGTTGCTGGGATAGCCATAATCATTCACTATATTGTCACACCAGAGAGAGAGAAAAAGGCAGCTCAGACATGATACCACAATAAACAGCAGCAGGAATAGGCCATTCAGTCCCTCGAGCCTGCTTCACCATTTAATACTATCATGCCTGATCTCATCTCAATCATAGCTCCACTTTCCTGTTTTCTCTCTGACCCTTCAACCCATCGAGAGGACTATGTTCCAAACAAGCTAATCTGAGTGAGTCCCAACCATTTACCTCTGTACAGGACATAATAATAATACATCAAATCAAATCAAATCAAATCAGGCCGTTACTAATGAAAAATCTATGTCCTCCTGAAATCCAATGTCCCAGCATCTGCCACACTCTGAGGTAATGAATTGCGCAGAATTATGATCCTTTGAGAAAAGTAATTTCTCCTTATCTTTGTTTTAAGTCTGCTACTGCTTACCCTAAAACTGGGACCATTTGTTCTAGATTGTCACAAATAAGGAATCATCCTTTCTCCGTCTACTTTGTCAAACTCCTTTAGCATCTTATATCCCTCAATTACACACAATCTTATTAATTGCTATAGTCATAACAAGCTGCAGATAAGAACGATCCCATGGTTTGATACACAGGAAACAGGGAGGAGTTTGGCTGGTGCTTCTTCATCTGCCTGAATGATAGTGATGGTGTGGGGTGTAAGTCACTCAGCCCTTTATAAATGAAGGTTAATTCCACCCGCTCCAATGTACAAACACAATAGTTTTGTGACAAATGCACTGTGAATGGTTCTGTGTTTGATTTTTGTGAGACTGCGATTCACTGAAGTTGATTGGTCAGGTCTGGGTGCAGACTCAGGGAAAAGGAAACTGGAGAAGTGGCTGGAAGCCTCTGTTTGAGGAAATCAAACCTGCTACAAAACCGGGATCTTTGTACGGTGCTGAGGTATCAAACATACAGCATGCTACTCACTGTGGGCTGAATGGCCTGTTCCTGTGCTGTAATGTTCTTTTAACTGTGGTTCTTGAATCAAAACATGATTAAGAGGATCCCACAGCACACTTTGCCCTGGAAACCCAGAACTGTCAGATTTCCTCATCACAAGAATCACCAAAGTCCATGTTGTTGCTCAGAGATTCTAACTGCTCAATCGACTGCTGTAGTTGTGTTTTAGAAGTTGTCTGATCACTGCTCAGTCAGTGTGCTGCATAGGACTCTTATCCACTTCTCACACACCAAACAGGTCACCCTCCTTGTGAGCTGATGACCTGGGCTGATCCCTTCCTCACTGGAAATACAGAGAGGCCCAGAGAGACACCAGAATGAATGATACTGCTCAAATCTTGAAGCAGTATTAGTTCCATGTTCTAAAACCTTCCAATGGAAGAAGCTGAGAAGGATGAGGAGATTGATGAAGGAACTGGTGTGAACAGAGGATTTGGGCTCACATTTCTGGGTTCTAGGGACTAAAGCAGAAACAAAGAAACGTAGAGGATAGGAGCAGGAATAGGCCATTTGACCCCTTGAACCTGCTCCACCGTGACTAGTGGGTTACTCTTCGGACAGTCAGTGTGGACTTGTTGGGCCAAATGGCCTGTTTCTATAGCATAGGGCTTCTATGACGATTCTATGATGGCTGAGGATTGAGCTCAATACCCTGTGATGATGCTGTCAGTTTAAAAAGGTTCTTTTGACCTTGGCTTTTTTTTGAAGAGAAGTCACGCAGGCAGAGATGCCAAACAGTCCAGTTTAACAATGATATGGAGGTGCCAGCGTTGGACTGCGGTCGACAAAATTGCAAATCACACCACACCAGCTTATAGGCCAACAGGTCTATTTCGAAAATACAAGCTTTCGGAGCACTGCTCCTTTGTCAGGTAGCTAGTGGAGCTTGGTGAAGGAACAATGCTCCAAAAGCTTATATTTTCGAAATAAACCTGTTGGACTATAATCTGGTGTTGTGTGATTTTCAACTTAGTTTAACAATGTCAGAGGAGTTGCCAGTTCTCCCAGTTCAGATTTTTTCCCATTTGTTTTTAGCTGTAGCACTCACAAGATGTGTGAGCCCAGAGGAGTTGCAAGCTTCAGTAAAGAATTCCCCTGACTTTTCTTCTGAAATCTCTCTCTGGAAGTTGTTCCCTCCTACCTGTAAGAATCTGTGTTTGAATTTACCTTTATGCCAAGGGGGTGTTTGTTTATGGGATGTTACTGTGTTGGAATGGTTAATTAGTAATAGTTACTATAGCAGGTCGGTTAAGTTTTCCAATAGTTATTCTAAATTCTATTTTCTTTTCTTTGTGTTTCAACTGTGGTGTTCAAATAAATTCCAAGTGGTTTGACCAGCTGTATCACACCTGGACTACCCACATCACACCTGCCTTTAAAATAAGAAATAGTTAGGGTCTGGGCTACCTTCTTAAAATATTTTGAGGGGGACAGACCTGGTCCATAATAACACTAATCCCACCCTCCCAAACCTTTTCCCTGATTTCTTTAGTCACAAGATCTATATCCACCTCCATCTTGAAACCACAATGCTTTGGCCTGAACCACTTCCTGTGACAGTGAATTCCACAGGCTCACTATCTCTGGGTGAAGCAATGTTTCCTTAAATCAGATCTATCTTGCTTTTCCCCTTATTCGTAAACTATGACCCCTGGTTCTGCACTCCCTTGTCATCGGGAACATCCTTCCTGTCTAGTCCTGTTAGAATTTTATAGGTTTCTGTCAAATTCTCCCCTTGTTTTCCAAACTCCAGCGAATACAAGCCGAACCGACTCGATCTCTCCTCATTGCTGCCATCTCAGGAGTCAATGTGGTAAAGCTTTGCTGAATTCCCTCTATAGGGTGTGTCAAGGCCACTCCCTCCTGCAGTTCCCAAATGCCATCAGTATCAACCCTGGCTCTGTGAGTCACACTCACATCCACTTCAGATATTTGAGCTCAAACTCGCAATAAGTTAACACCCATCTGTCCTTTCAGTCTTAATGATCTCAAGGCATGAGAGAAGAACAGGAGAGAGGTTGGCGGTGATTTTCCTGATGTCCAGGTCAACATCGAGCTCTGCAGTTTCTGTACAGACGGTGGACAGTTTTATCATTAGGACATGAGAGAGATTTGGGGCGGTGATGGTGCTGTGGTATTGTCACTGAATCAGTCAACCAGAAGTCCAGGAGAACTGGGTTCAAACAGCCAGCTGGAGGATTTGTTCCATTCAATTCATTAATAAATCTGTGACATTAAAACCTAGGCTCAGTGACCATGAAACCACTGTCAATTAGTGTAAAAAAACCCCCACTAGTTCACTAATGTCCTGTAGGGAAGGACATTTGCCATCCTCACCTGGTCTGACCTACAGTGAAGCCAGACTAAATCATCCAATCTGAACTGGCCTTTCAAATGGCTAAGCAAACACTCAGTTTGTGGCTATTTAAGGATGGACAGCAGATGCTGGCCTAAGTGAGGCTGCCCACATTCCATAAAATAAAAAAAACAACAAATATGATAGTTTCCAATGTTACCCTAGCTGTGATATTGAAAACTGTGGTAGCACAACTATCCACTCTCCCTACTCAAACTCTTCTATACCACAGCAACACTGGCATCGATCTGAAAATTACTCGAAAAAAGAATCCAACTTGGCAAATTATCGGCCCACTAGTCTACTCTCAATCATTAGGAAAGTGATAGAAGAGGTTATTGACAGTGCCGTCAAGCTGCACCAGCTCACAGTTTGGTTATCAGTACCACCTGGCTCTCCAACCAATTACAACAAGGATTGATAGAGAGCTGAATTCCAGAGATGAACTGAGAGTGACTGCCCTTGATGTCAAGGCTGCAGTTAACTGAGTTTGGAGAAGCCCCAACCAAACTGGGGTTAATGGGTGTCAGGGCAGAATGTTTGCTGGTTGGAGTCGTACCTGGCATATCTCAATTTCTGGACATCTCTTCAGGAATTCCTCAGGGTAGTGTCCTAGACCCAACCATCTTTAGCTATTTCATCAATGACCTTCCCCTCATCTAAGGGTAGAAGTGGTGATGTATCATTGATGATTACACAATGTTTATCACCATCTGTTACTCCTTACCATCAATATCCTCCTTTCTTTGACCAGTTATTACAGTCCATTTCCTCATGTTTATGAACACTTTCTACCAATCCCCTCTCAGCAGTTCTCTCTCCCAAGGAGCACTACAGCAATATAAGAAAGCAGTATTGCATCATCTTTCAAGAGCATTTCAGGATAGGAATAAATGCTGACCCGTACAGACAATGCACATACCCCCTCAGCAAATACAAACCAGTTGGTGTAAATGGGCTGCGATGTTTCTTACATTACAAGAATAACTCCTAAACATGAGATGGTTTGGGATCTCCTGAGACCATGAAATAAAAATACTTTTTAAAAATCGATATGCCTGGGTTGATGTACCTGTGATGGTACTTGCTACAGGTTGAGTGTTTGATGCAGGGTGCTGGGAGGGGCTGGACTGTTGACCATCTGAGACTTGTTGGCATGCATTTGGGGACTCCCCTACAGAAACAGAAGAGGAACAAAGATTAGAATGCTCGCTGCAGAATGGACTGACATACAGCACATTAATGGCCACAGCAGGTATTATACAGGTGTACCGAAGTACAGGCAAGGAAGTTACATTGTATACACAGCTGTACTGTAATACAGGCAAGGAAGTTATACTGTATTATACAGGTGTACTGAAGTGCAGGCGAGAAAGTTACATTGTATTACTGTATATAGCTGTTCTGGGGTACAGGCAAGGAAGTTAGAATGTATTATACAGGTGTACTGAAGTACAGGCGAGGAAGTTACATTGTATTACTGTATATAGCTGTTCTGGGGTACAGGCAAGGAAGTTAGAAGGTATTATACAGGTGTACTGAAGTACAGGCAAGGAAGTTACATTGTATTAATGTATATAGCTGTTCTGGGGTACAGGCAAGGAAGTTAGAATGTATTATGCATTCTGGAGTACAGGGGAGCATGTTACAATGTATTGTATAGATATACCTAGCACAAGGAAGGAAGTTGCAATGAATTATACATGTGTACTGGAGTACAGATGAGGATATTACTATGTGTTATACAGATGTACTGGAGTACAGGTGAGGATGTTACTATGGGTTATACAGGCGTACTGGAGTACAGGTGAGTATGTTACACTGTATTATACAGGTGTACTGAAGTACATGTGAGGATGTTACACTATTATACAGGTGTACTGGAGTCAGGTGAGGCTGTTACTATGCGTTATACAGGTGTACTGGAGTACAGGTGAGGATGTTACACTATTATACAGGTGTACCGAAGTACAGGTGAGAATGTTACACTAATATACAGGTGTACTGGAGTACAGGTGAGGATGTTACTATGTATTACATTGGTGTACTGAAGTACTGGCAAGGGTATGATTTAGACATGTTACTGTACCATGTGCCATGCTCTATATGCCCTGCCTCTCAGACACTCAGAAATCCCTGGTCACTTTGAACAAGCCTATCCAATCTGCTCTAACCAGGCTGGGAATATGGAGGCAGTGCCACGTCTCACAAAGTTGTCAAAGCTACAGTTTTTAGGACAAGGTCATGAACTCCTTTCAGAGTGGGAAGGATTGTAACTGATGCCCACTGACAGAACAAAGGAGTTTCTGTTGACGGGCAGGAGCATGTTTGTCTCACATTTCCTGGGTCAAGTTCCAGGAAGCAGCCAAGCACAAACATTGCATTGTAAACCCAGTGTGAGCTAACTCACAATGATCTGGCTTCAATAAGCAGCTTGTTAGACAAGGAGGAGCAAGGAACACAAAAGCTCAGGACTTATCCAGTGCAGGAACAAACATCATGGCAGGCACTTGTGAGGTTTCAGTTTTTCACCCATGTATCCGTACATTGTCAAAGCCTATGACTGGCAATTACAGCATTGGAACAGGCCATTCAGTCCCACCAATTCATGCTGGTATCTAGCCTCCAATCTAACCCCGGATAGTTACCTTTCATTTCTTCTTTGAGGTGGAGTGGGCTGCTTGGTTGCCACCTCGTGTTTGAGGCTGACCTTCTGCAGTCTCCAGCAGAGTATCAAGCTGGTTGAAGAACTCAACATTCAAACTGTGCCAAAGATCTCTGCTCCCATACTCATTGAAAGGGAGAGGATGTTGTATCAACACAGAACTGCTCCAGTTGAACCAACTCAAATCTACCAAACAGTGTGATTTTTGCCACATGAAGAAACAGCGCTGACCACCACTGGTGCAGGCACAATGGGGCGAATGGCCTCTCTGCACTGGGAACAATTTGTTTTTGTATTCAGTCATGGGGTGTGGGTGTCACTGGCCACACTAGCATTTACTGCCTGCCTCTAATTGTCACATTGCTTTGGGTCTGGAGTCACAGGTAGGCCGAACCAATGAGGTGGTGAACATCAGATGGTTTTTTTTCCTGACAATTAGTCAAACATTCATGGTCATCAAAGACTATTCATTCCAGATTCATTTTGTCATCTGCCATGGTGGGATTCAAACCGGGTCCCCAGAACATTACCTGGAGAATACCACTGGAGCGTCACCTCTCCTGAATTCTGATGGCACAACACCTCATCTTCAACTGAGATACTGGCAGTCCTCAAGGGTCAACATTGAGGTTAACACTTTCAGAGTGTTGGGAGCTCCTCCCTTTGCCTTCGTTACCCAACCCCACATACCCAGATCCTGTTCTAGATCAGCTGCACCAACACAGCCAACCCATTTTCAATTACCCAGTTTCTATTATCACCTATTCAGCATTCTCTTTTTATTTATTCACTCGTGAGATGTGGGGTGTCGCTGGCTGGGCCAGCATTTACCACCCGTTCCCACCTGCCCCTTGAGAGGGTGGGGGTGAACTTCCTTCTTGAACCACTGCAGTCCATGTGCTGTAGGTTGACCCACAATGTCACTAGGGAGGGAATTCCAGGACTTTGACCCAACGAGAGTGAAGGAGCGATGATGTATTTCTAAGTCAAGGTGGTGAACAGATTGGAGGGGAATTTGCAGGTGGCATTCCCATATTTCTGCAGCCCTTGTCCTTTTAGATGGAAATATCGTGGATTTGGAAGGTGTTGTCTCAGGATTTTTGGTGAGTTTCTGGAATGTATCTTGTAGATAGTACACACTGCTGGTACTGAGTGTTGGTGGTGGAGGGAGCGGATGTTTGTGGATGTGGTGCCAATCAAGTGGGCTGCTTTGTCCCGGATGGTGCCAAGTTTCTTGAGTGTTGTTGGAGCTGCCCCCATCCAGGCAAGTGGGGAGTATTCCATCCTGACATGTGCCTTGTAGGTTGTGGACAGACTTTGGGAGACAGGAAGTGAGTTACTCGCCGTAGCATTCCTAGCCTCTGACCCACTCTTGTAACCACTGTGTGTATGTGTTGAAAGTTAGGACTGCAGATGCTGGAGACTACAGTCAATAGTGTGGAGCAGGAAAAGCACAGCAGGTCAGGCAGCATCTGAGGAACAGGAGAATCGATGTTTAGGCAAAAGCCCTTCATCAGGAATCTGTGCTGATATGATGAGTCCAGTCAATTTCTGGTCAATGGTCACCCCCAGGTTGTTGATAGTGAGGGATTCAGTGGTGGTGACATAACTGAATGTCAAGGGGTGATAGTTATAATTTCTTTTATTGGAGATGGTCATAGTCTGGCATTTGTGTAGTGTGAATGTAACTTGCCACTTGTCCAGATCTTGTTACATTTGAACATGGACTGCTTCAGTATCTGAGGAGTCACGAATGGTGCTGATTATTGTGTAATCATCAGCGTACATCCCGACTTCTGACCTTCTGATGGAGGGTAGGTCGTTGATGAAGCAGCTGAAGATGGTTGGTCCTAGGACACCACCCTGAGGAACTCCTGCAGAGATGTCACGGAGCTGAGATGACTGACCTCCAGCACCAACAACCATCTTCCTCTGTGCCAGGTATGACTCCAACCAGTGAACAGTTTGCCCCATGATGCCCACTGATTCTGTTTTTGCCAGGGCTTCTTGCTGGCACGCTCGGTCAAATGCCGCCTTGATACCAAGGCCTGTCCCTCTCACCTCCCCTCTGGAATTCAGCTCTTTTGTCCATGTCTGAACCAAGGCTGTAATGAGGTCAGGAGCTGAGTGGCCCTGGCAGAATCCCAAACTGGGCGTCACTGAGCAGGTTATTGCTGAGCTGGTGCTGCGTGGTAGCACTGTCAATGACACCTTCCAAAGTTTTACTGATGATTAAGGGCTTATGCTCGAAACGTTGAATTCTCTATTCCTGAGATGCTGCCTAACCTGCTGTGCTTTGACCAGCAACACATTTGCAGTTGAGAGTAAATGGGGCAAGAATTGGCTGAGGTGGATTTGTCCTGCTTTTTGTGTACAGGCTACACCTGGGCAATATTCCACATTGTTGGGTAGATGCCAATGTTATAATTGTACTGGAACAGCCTGGCTAAGGGAACAGCAAGTTCTGGAGCACACGTCTTCAGTACTATTACTGGAATATTGTCAGGGCCCATTGCCTTTACAGTATCGAGTGGCTCCAGCTGTTTCTTGATATCACGTGGAGTGAATAGAATTGGGTGGAGACTGGTATCTGTGATGCTGGGGACCACTGGAGGAACCCAAAATGGATGATCCACTCAGCACTTCTGGCTGAAGATTATTGAGAAAGCTTCAGCCTTATCTCTCACACCAATATGCAGGACTCTTCTATCATTGCAGTGAGTCCACCACCTTCATGACTGAATGTGGCAGGATTGCAGAGCTTCGATCTGATCCATTTGTTGTGGGATCACTTAGCTCTGTCTATCACTTGCTGCGTATGCTGTTCAAGGAATCCTGTTCACACCTCACCTTCAGGTATATCTGGTGCTGTTTCTGGTGTGCCCTCCTGCACTCTCCATTGAACCTAGGTTGATCCTCGGCTGATGGTCATGGTTGAGTGGGGGGGTATGGTAGGCCATGAGGGTGCAGGTTGTGATGGAGTACAGTTCTGTTGCTGTTGATGGCCCATAGCGCCTCATGGATGGCCAGTCTTGGTTTGCTAGGTCTGTCCGAAGTCTGTCCCATTTAGCATGGTGTAATGCCACACAACACGATGGAGGGTACTCTCAATGTGGAGGAGGGATTTCATTTCAACAAGGATTGTGCGGTGGGTCACTTTTACTAATATTGTCATGGACAGAAGAATCTGTACTGGCAGATTGGTAAGGATGAGATCAAGTATGTTTGTCAACATACCCCCTTGTTCCTGGCCAACATCTCTGCCTCAGACTTGCTGCAGGGCTCCAGCTAGGTTAACACAACCTGGAAGAGCAGCACCTCATTTTCCACTTGGGGACCTTGTAGCCTCTGGACTGAATATTGAGTTCAATAATTTTAGGGTTTGAGTTCTCCCATGTCCTTCGCCCAACCTCCACATATGGGACCTTATTATCACATGGTCTGCTATTACACATTGTTCGTCATTATTAACAGCTATTCAGCCTCCTACCCTGATCGTTATCCCCTTCTTTCTCTGTCCAACTGTTTACACGTCTCCACCTCCTGATGCTGCCTGGCTTGCTGTGTTCTTCCAGCCTCCTGCTTATCTACTTTCTCTCTCTTTGGTCTCTATCCTCACCTATCATTTACTCTTTACCCCCTCTCCCATCCTATCTTCTGCAAGTAAACTCATATTTTCCCAGCTCTTACCAGTTCTGAGCAAGGGTCACGCAACCCGAAACACTAACCCTCTCCACAGAAGCTGCCAGACTTGCTGACGTTTTCAGGAAATTTATGCTTTTGTTTCCAATTTACAGCATCTTTCAGTTTTGTGGCTCAGTGGTTAGCACTGCTGCCTCACAGCACCAGGGTACCAGGTTCGATTCCAGCCTCGGGCAACTGTCTGTGTGGAGTTTGCACATTCTCCCTGTGTCTGCGTGGGTTTCCTCCGGGTGCTCTGGTTTCCTCCCACAGTCCAAAAGATGTGCAGGTCAGGTGAATTGGCTATGCTAAATTACCCATAGTGTTAGGTGCATTGGTCAGAGGGAGGTGGGTCTGGGTGGGTTACTCTTCAGAGGGTCGGTGTGGACTGGTTGGGCCGAAGGGCCTGTTGCCGCACTGTAGGGAATCTAATCTGATCTAAATAGTTACTTATGTTTTTCCATCTTGTTGGTTCCCTCATTACCTGCCGCAGACCCAGTCTAGCAGTTATGTCCTTTAAAACGTGACCAGCTCCATCAGTAATGATGCTGTCGAGCCAGTCTTGGTGGTGCACATTGAAAAGCCCCATTCAGAGGACATTTTATGCCCTTGTCATCGTCCAGGCTTCCTTCAAGTGTTGTTCAACATGGAGGAGTGTCGATTCATCGGCCGAGGGAGGACGGGACGTGGTAATCAGGAGGTTTCCTTGCTCATGTTTAACCTGAAGCCAGGAGACTTCATGGGGTCCAGAGTCAATGTTGGGGACTCCCTCCCGACTGTATAACACTGCGCCATCACCTCTGCTGGGTCTGTCCTGCTGCTGGGTCACGACATATTCAGGAATGGTGATGGTGGTGTCTGGGACATTGTTTGTAAGGAAAAATACCCTGAGTACAACTATGTCAGGCTGTTACTAGAGTATAGAGGAACCTTGGTTATCCAAAGGACACGGGCAGGGAATGTTCCACTCGGTTACAAATGCCGAATTACACAGTTTAACCGAGCATCAGGACCGTGTGATCTAGTTTGTACAATCCAAAATTCAATCTGGTTAATTAAATGCCGGATAATCGAGGTTCCTCTATAGTCTGTCACACAGCTCGCCCAATTTTGACACCAGCCCCCAGGTGTTAGTGAGGAGTACTTTGCAGGGTTAACAGAGCATTTCCTGCTGTTGTCTTTCCTGATGCCAACGTCGATGCCAACGTCGATGCCAAGTGATCCTCTGGTTTCTTTTCTTTGTGGATCCTTCACAGTGATCGATCCAATCAAGTGGCTTCCTTGGTGATTTCAGAGGGCAGTTGAGGGTCAACCACATTGCTTTAGGTCTGGAGTCACATATAGGAGAAAGTGAGGACTGCAGATGCTGGAGATCAGAGCTGAAAAGGTGTTGCTGGAAAAGCACAGGCGGTCAGGCAGCAGGAGACTCGACATTTTGGGCATGAGCCCGAAGAAGGGCTTCCTGAAGAAGGGTTCGTGCCCGAAACGTCAATTCTCCTGCTCCTTGGATGCAGCCTGACCTGCTGCACTTTTCCAGCGACACATTTTCAGCTGGAGTCACGTATAGGCCAGACCAAATGAAGATAAGACCATAAAACAGAAGAGCAAAAATTGGGCCATTCAGCCCATCGAGTCTGCCCCACCATTCAATCATGGCTAATAAGTTTCTCAACCACCACTCTTCTGCTTTCTCCCTGTAACCCTTGGTCCCCTTGATACTCAAGAACCTATCTATCTCAGTCTTAAATATACTCAATGACCTGACCTCCACAGCCTTCTGTGGCAATGAATTCCACAGATTCCCCACTCTCTGGCTGAAGAAGTCTCTCCTTATTTCCGTTCTAAAAGGTCTTCCTTTTACTCTAAGGCTGTGGCCTTGGGTTCTACTCTCTCCTACCAATGGGAACATCTTCCCAACACCCACTCTATCCAGTCCATTCAGAATTCTGTATGTTTCAATTAGATCCCCCCTCATCCTTCTAAACTCCATCGAGTATAAACCCAGAGTCCTCAAGCTTTTCATTCCTGGGACCATTCTAATGAACCTCTTCTGATCACAGTCCAAGGCCAGTAAATCCTTCCTGAGATTTGGGGCCCAAAACTGTGCACAATATTCCACATGTGGTCTGACCAGAGCCTTGTAGAGTCTCAGAAATACATCCCTGCTTTTATATTTGTGGTAGATTCCCTTCCCTGAAGGATATCCCTGAATCAGATGGGTTTTCTTGACAATTGACAATTAATATTTCATGGTTATCAGTAGAAGCTTTATTCCAGATTTGTTTTATTGAATTTTAAATTTCACCATCTCTCCTGGCGGGATTCAAACTGCGTCCCCAGAACATTAGCTGAGTTTCAGAGTTAATATTCTAGTGACAATACCATTAGGGTCATCACTTCCCCAGGCTTTTCCTGATGAAGGGCTTCTGCCTGAGACATCGATTCTCCTGCCCCTCAGATGCTGCCTGACCTGCTGTGCTTCCCCAGCAGCCCCCTCTCAACTGAGGGCTCTTCCCCAGATGAGTATCAGCAATCCCTTTGTCTGCTCCCCCTCTCTTCTCTCTCTCTCTCTCTCTCTCTCTCTGTCACTGTTTCTCTCTCCCTCCTGTAACACAATCTCATCTATCTGTCTCCTCCCCCAGGCACCAAATTCCCAACCACAGTCCTATCATCATCCTATATATCACCTTTTCCCAGCTGCTAGCTGTTCTGAAGAAGGGTTACTGGATTCCAAAGTTAACTCTGTTTTATCTCTCCACAGCCAGACCCACTGTGTTTTTGTTCCCAATCTATTCAACATCTCCTCATACGACAGTTCCTCCAAACCTGGCCTCAGCCCAGTGGACCTTCTCTGTAATAATCTCCAATAGCAATATATGTTTCCTTTGATAAGGAGCCCAGAACTGTTCCCAGTATTCCTGGTGTAGTCTGACTCATGCCTTGTACCTTTTCAGGAAGATGTCCCTGTTTTTAAATTCCACTCCCTTTGAAATAAAGGCCAACATTTCACTTGCCAGAGCACGGTGAGGACAGCAGACTGTCCTTCTCAAAAGGGCAGATGATTTTTTTTATGACAATCAACATTGGAGGAGATGGCAGCCTTGGAGGATGCTTCAGCTGGAACTCACCGCCCCACTCTGCCCATTCTCCTTCCTTTCTTTCCCCCCTTCTTTCCCGTATGTATGCTTTCTTTTTCTTCTCACCTGGCATTTGAACGACCCCTGGTCTCTGGTGACCCCTGGTCCCTGATGATCCCTGGTCCCCGACGACTCCTGGTCTCTGATCACCCCTGGTCTCTGAAGACTCCCAACCTCAGAGTAGACACAGCGAGGGACCCTCCCAGCTTGGCACAGCAGCCTCCTGTTTTGACATGGTAATCTCCCAGTGTGGCGTGGTGCCTTCCTGGTTTGACATAGTGATCTCCCAGTGTGGCATGGTGCCCTCCTGGTTTGACATAGTGATCTCCCAGTGTGGCATGGTGCCCTCCTGTTTTGACATAGTGATCTCCCAGTGTGGCGTGGTGTCCCCTGGTTTGACATAGTGATTTCCCAGTGTGGCGTGGTGCCCCCCTGGTTTGACATAGTGATCTCCCAGTGTGGCGTGGTGCCCTCCTGGTTTGACATAGTGATTTCCCAGTGTGGCATGGTGCCCTCCTGGTTTGACATAGTGATCTCCCAGTGTGGCGTGGTGCCCTCCTGGTTTGACATAGTGATTTCCCAGTGTGGCATGGTGCCCTCCTGGTTTGACATAGTGATCTCCCAGTGTGGCGTGGTGTCCCCTGGTTTGACATAGTGATTTCCCAGTGTGGTGTGGTGCCCTCCTGGTTTGACATAGTGATTTCCCAGTGTGGCATGGTGCCCTCCTGGTTTGACGTAGTGACCTCCCAGTGTGGCGTGGTGCCCCCTGGTTTGACATAGTGACCTCCCAGTGTGGCGTGGTGTCCTCCCAGCCGGGCGTTCTCTCATCCTGGCATGGTCTCAGCATGGTCCCCTGGTTTTGAGGTGATTCCAGTGCGATCTCCCAGCCTCCTGATCCTTCCGGTGAAGCTCAGAGTGATCAGGAGCCTGGGCCCAGTGTGGACTGGAACCTTGGTGCCAGCGTGGTACGAGCTGGAAGAATTGTGGTTATGAACCTTTATTTCTGCAATGCTGGACATTTTATTTCTCGATCTTCTAGATTCTTGTATCTGAAGAAGCTGTACCGAGGTATGGATACTGTAAATGGTGACCTATAAACTTTTCACTGTACTCATTTGAGTACATGTAACAATACAGCTCATTCAATTTGACTTTGAATTCCAGATGTTTATAAAATTCATGTTTTAATTATCTGTCACCATGGGATTCAAACCCATGTACCCAGAATATTGGGCTGTATCTCTGGAGTATTAGTCTCGTGACAGTACCCTACATCATTGTTAGGATGCCCAAATCCCTCTGGTCCATAGCTTTCTTCTTATCTTTAAATAATGTTCACCATGAAAGCAGAAATGGCTGGAGAACTGCAGCATCTGAACAAAACTGAAGAAGGGTCACTGGATTTGAAATGTTAGCCCTGTTCTTCCCTCCATTAATACGTTTCTCCAGCAATTTCTGTTTTTGTTTCGTATTCCAGTTTTTGGTTTTTTTTTGTGAAATAATATTCAGCTCCACTACTTTTCCTGCTCATAACTTCCTATTTCCCCACATTATATTCCATCTGCAAAGTTTCTGCCCACTCACCCAACCTGTCCATATCCCTCTGCAGACTCTGTGAGGGACCCTAACCACTTGCCTTCCCAATGGTTTTGGTGATAGTACATACATGACCATGTTGTAAATAATTGTGGTCCCAACACTGATCCCTATGGCACTCCAAGGTGCTATATAAATACAAATCTTTATTTCTTCTCTCTCTGTCTCTCTCACTAGGCCAACTGGGAGAGAAAGGAGTTTGGTTTTAACGTTATCCAAGTTTCTGTTGTAAGAGAGATGAACATACCTCCTTGCCATGTAATGCAGTTGCCAATCTGATCAATGATGAACATAAGGAGGAAGCCCATGACGAGGGAAATGCCAATCACAAAATGGGGGGGTGCAAATTCCTTTGTGCCTGCCTGCTTTCCATCAGACACCTTGTATTCCATGATAACTTGCTTCTGTGATATATTCCTCTGCTGATCTGTAATTTCAGACGACAGAGTTTATCAAAATGCATACTTTCAAAGTGCTGACATATTTCCTCTTTGTGTTGTTTTTATCTCCTCACAGAAGCACACTGCCCTGTATTCACTGCCCCCTTCTCGGTGCATCAGGCATGAAACCTTGCCCCCAGGCCTCAGTTTGAAAAGAAACATTCAGAGGAATGAATAATTAAGCGGTCACTTTGGAAGCCAATTAGAGATGGTGAGGTTTTCCCACCTGAATCAGCAGCATTAAGCTGTCTCACCGACGAAGACAATATCTCAGCAGCTTCACTGAGAGAGTCAGGTCTCCAGGCTCTGGGTTCAGGTACTCACTGATGTGATGGAATCAGTGCATGGGACTCTGCTATTTCTCACAATGAGAGGGCTGTGTGTAACACGTCTGTTTGCAGATGATAGGAATTTGGTGGGAAAGTTAGCAGAGGAATAAGGGGCAGGTTGGACAAATAGGAAAGAATATCACACAAGGAATGTAATGTGGGCCAAGTGTGGAGATATCCTCTTTTACTATAAGAACAAGAAAGCAGAATATGTTTTGAATTGGGACAGACTGGGAAGTCCTTGGACATCACGGGGCGGCACGGTGGCACAGTGGTTAGCACTGCTGCCTCACAGCGCCAGAGACCCGGGTTCAATTCCTGACTCAGGCGACTGACTGTGTGGAGTTTGCACGTTCTCCCTGTGTCTGCGTGGGTTTCCTCCGGGTGCTCCGGTTTCCTCCCACAGTCCAAAGATGTGCGGGTCAGGTGAATTGGCCAAGCTAAATTGCCCGTAGTGTTAGGTAAAGGGTAACGTAGGGGTATGGGTGGGTTTCGCTTCGGCGGGTCGGTGTGGACTTGTTGGGCCGAAGGGCCTGTTTCCACACTGTAAGTCTAATCTAAGTCTAATCTAATCTAATCACTATACAAAGTTAACACGAAGGTACACCACATAATGAAGATCTCACATGGTATGTTGCCTTTGTGTACACAAGGAAGGATGTCCCTTCCCAAAAGGGATTGTAATGGAGGGTCACTCAACTCATTCCTGGGATGAGGGATTGTTGTATGAAGGAAGTCAAGGTTGACCAGATCTATATGAGCTGGAGTTTGGAGAGCATGGGCAAGGCGATGGTGGAGATGGGGCATAGATGGGAGGGAGGAAAGTGAAGGGGAGGGGATAGGGAAAGGGAAAGGGGCAAGACAGGGGGCAGGAAGGGCAGAGGAAGAGAACAGAGAGCTCATTGAGGACCATCTGCCCACTGCCAGGTAGATTTTCTGATTGTGTCAGTTTATTGACCAACTTGTATCGATCAATCTCTTTGAACCCCTTCGAGTCTCGCTGCTCCTTCTATAGTCACCCTTGTCACGTATATGCCCACTTTCCATCATTCACCTCGGCATGGATATGATATGGAGTGGTGCATCTCAATCTATATAACTCTTAACTCTCTCGAACACAAACTTATCTATGGCCCTACACAGGTTACGTCTTTATAGGAATAATAGTGCATGTAAGTGGGCACTGACCTGTCGTGAGATCTCCCAGCAGCAGCTCGATTCCTTCAGGGATAATGATGGCCAGAGCTGTCCCACACAATAATCCTGCTCCCAGAACTGTCACAAACTTGAGCTTCTCCTATACAGATACAGAGAGGGAGAAAAACAGCAGGATAAGACATTAACTTCCAGAACTGGATACGTACATATACACCGACTGTTCTGTAATCAGGCAGACAGTCACCCAAGGATGGAATCGAGTCCAGGTCCCTGGCACTGTGAGGCAGCAGTGCCAACCACACAGACTGTCTATCGGTCCTGTAACCGCACAGACTGTCTATCGGTCCTGTAACCGCACAGACTGTCTATCGGTCCTGTAACCGCACAGACTGTCTATCTGTCCTGTAACCGCACAGACTGTCTATCTGTCCTGTAACCGCACTGACTGACTGTCCTGTAATCGCACTGACTGACTGTCCTGTAACCGCACTGACTGACTGTCCTGTAACCGCACTGACTGACTGTCCTGTAATCGCACTGACTGACTGTCCTGTAATCGCACTGACTGACTGTCCTGTAATCGCACAGAAGAACTGGCTCAAAGGTAGAAGACAGAGGGTGGTGGTGGAGGGTCGTTTTTCAGACTGGAGGCCTGTGATCAGTGGAGTGCCACAAGGGTCAGTGCTGGGTCCTCTACTTTTTATCATTTACATAAATAATTTGGATGCGAGCATCAGAGGGACAGCTAGTAAGTTTGCAGCTGACACTGAAATTGGAGGTGTAGTGGACAGCAAAGAGAGTTACTTCAGATTACAATAGGATCTGGACCAGATGGGCCAATGGGCTGAGAAGTGGCAGATGGAGTTTAATTCAGATAAATGTGAGGTGCTGCATTTTAGGAAAGCAAATCTTAACAGGACTTATACACTTAATGGTAATGTCCTAGGGAGTATTGCTGAACAAAGAGACCTTGGAGTGCAGGTTCATAGCCCCTTGAAAGTGGAGTCACAGGTAGATAGGATAGTGAAAGCATTTGGTATGCTTTCCTTTATTGGTCAGAGTATTGAGTACAGGAGTTGGGAGGTCATGTTGCAGCTGTACAGGACATTGGTTAGGCCACTGTTGGAATATTGCGTGCAATTCTGGTTTCCTTCCTATCGGAAAGATGTTGTGAAACTTGAAATGGTTCAGAAAAGATTTACAAGGATGTTGCCAGGGTTGGAGGATTTGAGCCACAGGGAGAGGCTGAACAGGCTGGGGCTGTTTTCCCTGGAGCATCGGAGGCTGAGGGGTGACCTTATAGAGGTTCACAAAATTATGAGGGGCATGGATAGGGTAAATAGGCAAAGTCTTTTCCCTGGGGTTGGGGAGTCCAGAACTAGAGGGCATAGGTTTAGGGTGAGAGGGGAAAGCTATAAAAGAGACCTAAGGGGCAGCTTTTTCACACAGAGGGTGGTACGTGTATGGAATGAGCTGCCAGAGGATGTGGTGGAGGCTGGTACAATTGCAACATTTAAGAGGCATTTGGATGGGTATATGAATAGGAAGGGTTAAGAGGGATATGGGCCGGGTGCTGGCAGGTGGGACTAGATTGGGTTGGGATATCTGGTCAGCATGGATGTGTTGGACTGAAGGGTCTGTTTCTGTGCTGTACACCTCTATGACTGTCTGACTATGACTGACTGTCCTGTACTCACACAGACTGACTGTCCTGTACTCACGCGGCGAGATATTGAACAATTCTTCCGCCGCCTTCGCCTCCGTGCCTACTTTCACAACCAAGACTCCCGCCCACCCTCTGACGACCCCTTCTCCCGCCTCCAACACACCCCATCCACCTGGACACCCCGTGCAGGCCTCCTATCCGCCCTCGACCTCTTTATAGCCAACTGCCGCCGTGACATCAACCGACTCAACCTGTCCACCCCTCTCACCCACTCCAACCTCTCACCCTCAGAACGTGCAGCCCTCCACTCCCTCCGCTCCAATCCCAACCTCACCATCAAACCCGCAGACAAGGGAGGCGCGGTGGTAGTTTGGCGCACTGACCTGTACACCGCTGAAGCCAAACGCCAGCTCGCGGACGCCTCCTCTTATCGCCCCCTTGACCACGACCCCACCTCCCACCACCAAACCATCATCTCCCAGACCATCCAGGACCTCATCACCTCAGGGGATCTCCCATCCACCGCCTCCAACCTCATAGTCCCACAACCCCGCACCGCCCGTTTCTACCTCCTGCCCAAAATCCACAAACCTGCCTGCCCCGGCCGACCCATTGTCTCAGCCTGCTCCTGCCCCACCGAACTCATCTCCCAATACCTCGACACGGTCCTGTCCCCTTTAGTCCAAGAACTCCCCACCTACGTTCGGGACACCACCCACGCCCTCCACCTCCTCCAGGATTTTCGCTTCCCCGGTCCCCAACGCCTTATTTTCACTATGGACATCCAGTCCCTGTACACCTCCATCCCCCATCACGAAGGACTCAAAGCCCTCCGCTTCTTCCTTTCCCGCCGTACCAACCAGTACCCTTCCACTGACACCCTCCTTCGACTGACTGAACTGGTCCTCACCCTGAATAACTTCTCTTTTCAATCCTCCCACTTCCTCCAAACTAAAGGAGTTGCCATGGGCACCCGCATGGGCCCCAGCTATGCCTGCCTCTTCGTAGGATATGTGGAACAGTCCATCTTCCGCAACTACACTGGCACCACCCCCCACCTTTTCCTCCGCTACATCGATGACTGTATCGGCGCTGCCTCGTGCTCCCACGAGGAGGTTGAACAGTTCATCAACTTTACTAACACCTTCCATCCCGACCTGAAATTCACCTGGACTGTCTCAGACTCCTCCCTCCCCTTCCTAGACCTTTCCATTTCTATCTCGGGCGACCGACTCAACACAGACATCTATTATAAACCGACTGACTCCCACAGCTACCTGGACTACACCTCCTCCCACCCTGCCCCCTGTAAAAACGCCATCCCATATTCCCAATTCCTTCGTCTCCGCCGCATCTGCTCCCAGGAGGACCAATTCCAACACCGCACAGCCCAGATGGCCTCCTTCTTCAAGGACCGCAGATTCCCCCCAGACGTGATCGACGATGCCCTCCACCGCATCTCCTCCACTTCCCGCTCCTCCGCCCTTGAGCCCCGCTCCTCCAACCGCCACCAAGACAGAACCCCACTGGTTCTCACCTACCACCCCACCAACCTGCGCATACAACGTATTATCCGCCGCCATTTCCGCCACCTCCAAACGGACCCCACCACCAAGGATATATTTCCCTCCCCTCCCCTATCAGCGTTCCGCAAGGACCACTCCCTTCGTGACTCCCTTGTCAGATCCACACCCCCCACCAACCCAACCTCCACCCCCGGCACCTTCCCCTGCAACCGCAGGAAATGTAAAACTTGCGCCCACACCTCCACACTCACTTCCCTCCAAGGCCCCAAGGGATCCTTCCATATCCGCCACAAGTTCACCTGTACCTCCACACACATCATCTATTGCATCCGCTGCACCCGATGTGGCCTCCTCTATATTGGTGAGACAGGCCGCTTACTTGCGGAACGCTTCAGAGAACACCTCTGGGCCGCCCGAACCAACCAACCCAATCACCCCGTGGCTCAACACTTTAACTCCCCCTCCCACTCCACCGAGGACATGCAGGTCCTTGGACTCCTCCACCGGCAGAACACAACTACACGACGGCTGGAGGAGGAGCGCCTCATCTTCCGCCTGGGAACCCTCCAACCACAAGGTATGAATTCAGATTTCTCCAGCTTCCTCATTTCCCCTCCCCCCACCTTGTCTCAGTCGGTTCCCTCAACTCAGCACCGCCCTCCTAACCTGCAATCCTCTTCCTGACCTCTCCGCCCCCACCCCACTCCGGCCTATCACCCTCACCTTGACCTCCTTCCACCTATCCCACCTCCATCGCCCCTCCCCCTAGTCCCTCCTCCCTACCTTTTATCTCAGCCTGCTTGGCTCTCTCTCTCTTATTCCTGATGAAGGGCTTATGCTCGAAACGTCGAATTCTCTATTCCTGAGATGCTGCCTAACCTGCTGTGCTTTGACCAGCAACACATTTGCAGCTGTGATCTCCAGCATCTGCAGACCTCATTTTTTACTGTCCTGTACTCACACAGACTGTCCTGTAATCACACTGACTGTCAGTCCTGTAATCACACAGATTCGCTACTGTGTAATAATATGGGACCTTTCCACAGTCATGGTATTTTGGAAGGTGAGGATCAGTATCTGCTCTGGTTGCAGCCATGTACTGAAAGCTCATAGGAAGCCCATAGGGATGTGTCCGCCTTTAGTGTTTGTAGGCTTCCCAGTGCCTGTCCTAGGATTTGCTTTAATTCCTGGATGTTTTCTTATGTCTTAAACAGTGCATCACACACGATACCCTTTCAGTGCTTCTGCCATTTCCTTATCTTACATTATCAATTCCCCAAACTCTATGGTGACCAACCCTCCCTCCAGTTATACCCTGTTCCTTTACAATTATTTACAGAAAGTTTTCCTATCTCTTTAGATTTTCCATTTGGCTTTCGTTCATTCTCTTTGATTTAGTTTTGTCATTCTTTGCTGGTTTCTAAAATTTATCCCATTTTCTAACCCATCAGTAAACTTTTCTGGAGTGAATTTTTAAAATTCAATTTGATACCCTCTTTAATTTCCTCAGTCAGCCACTGGTGGTACATCTTTCTCATAGATTCTTTCTTCCTCAATAGAATATTTTTTTGAAATGAAATGAAGTGAAATATCTCATTGGTCCATAGACAACAGCAGGGAGAGGCCATTCAGCCCTTTGAGCCTGCCCTGTCACTCAGTACGATCAGGGCTGATCATCGAAATCATTTCCCACTTTTCCCTCAGATCCTTTGATTTCTTTAGTCTCAAGTGCTCTTTTCCTACTCCCTGAAATCATACAACGTTTTGGTCTCAACTGCTTTCAGTGGAAGCAAAATCATTTCCCTTGAATGGGTGAGTCCAAAACTAGAGGGCATAGATTTTGGGTGATTAAGAGGGACCTAAGGGACAACTTTTTCACACCGAGGGTGGTACGTGCATGGAATGTGCTGCCAGAGGAAGCTGGGACAATTAAAGCATTTAAAAGGCATCTGGATGGGTATATGGATAGGAAGGGTTTAGAGGGATCTGGGCTAAGTGCTGGCAAATAGGACTAAATTAATTTAGGATATCTGGTTGGCATGGACGAGTTGGGTTGGAGGGTCTGTGTCCGTGCTGTACTGGTCTCTGACTCGAAATACGTGCCAGAGACACAGCCACGCGGACAGGACAGACCAAGCTGGCTTCCTTGAAGATCGGGACGGACTCTTCCCAGTCACTGTACTTAGACTCAACTGGTTGGTTTCAAATTGAATTTCTGCAATACACCAACTGCATCCCTCCCACTTCCACCCCCTCCCCGACCCTGTATAACTACAGAACTATCAGTTACACCAATGGGATCATTGGCATATCGTTCACAACTGCATTCATATTCTGAGAATAATTCGTGAGACTCACAACACCATTTCCCTGGAAGGGAATAATCAGTAATATATCATTAACTAGAAAACAATGGAAATTCAGCTGCTTGAAGTTCAGATTAGGTACATCTGGTGTATGATTTCATTTTTCTGAATACACAGTGACTTTATATGGTCACAATGACAAAAACACTAACTGACCCTTACCCTGCTGAATACAGAGTGACTATGTACAGTTACACAGTGAGTAACCCTTACCCTGCTGAGTATACAGTGACTGTGTACAGTTACACAGTGAGTGACCATTACCCTGCTAAATATACAGTGACTGTGTACAGTTACACAGTGAGTGATCCTTAGCCTGCTGAATATACAGTGACTATGTATAGTTAGAAATCACACAGCATATAGCAAAAGATAAATTCTGTGCCTTATGATCCTGCCTCACTAGTTACCTGAAGAATGGGGACTAGTGCTCCGAAAGCTAGTGCTTCCAAATAAACTTGTTGAACTATGACCTGGTGTTGTGTGATTTTTCACTTTGTCCACCCTAGTCCAACTCCGGCATCTCCAAATCATGTGTAAGGTTCCAGAATGAGTTACACTTACCCTTGTGAGATATAGGTTATCTTTATTAACTCACTCACCAGCTCTCCATATTCATTAATACCGGATTCCTGTTCACTTCATTCCTCACCCCTTACTAACCCATTCTTTATTATTACACAGTTTCATTCATTCATAAAAGCATGGTTCTGTAATATATTTTACTATTCAAATTCAAAACAGTCCTTTCTAATCAAAACCACCCATTCAAACCCATTCCTGCATTTTCACACCTGATTAGTCCTTGCTACCAGCAGTGTTTCCCTTGGAGTAAGTGTAGCACACACAACAATACCACCCCCATCCAGTCTACACAAAACATTATAATATTAATCACCCTCACCAACCATCTCCTGGACCTGAATAGATTCCCCCAATTAGTATATACCTCTTAAATACTTTTTAATTGACCCATTACTCCTTTAAGAAACTAACCAACAAAACAGCACTTCCACTAAATTACATGAATGAGTTAAACTAACAATAGTAACCAAATAGGAAACAAACCTCCGAACCCAGCTGCAGTGATCACATTAATAACCAACACTCTTTTATTAAGTACAGGTTCAATTTCTAACCCATTTAGAACATATACACCTTGTGATTTTACGAGCATTTACTAAGTTAAAAGACAAAAGGACTAACACCTCCTAATTATGGAAGCAGACCAGACAGTCTCTTAATCCCATCAGAGGTCGTTGCCAACATTAACACATGTTTTAACCCATCTCCTGTCTTGCACCAAAGCACCTCAAACCTTTGAGTATGACAGACAAAACAATGTAACACCAGAGTAATAGAATTTCAATATATGTAAGAACTGTATAAAAGGGCTGGTGTAACAACTGTATTTCAGAATTTTATTGCTGCCTCAAACTTGTGTTGTGAATGCTGAACAAAAAGAGACTATTTTCACCACTAATCAAATTTGGTCATTACTGGAACACGATCCCTCAGCTGGCTGAATATACAGTGACTATGTACAGTTAAACAGTAAGTGACCCTTACCCTGCTGAATATACAGTGACTATGTACAGTTATACAGTGAGTGACCCTTACCCTGCTGAATATACAGTGACTGTGTACAGTTATACAGTGAGTGACCCTTACCCTGCTGAATATACAGTGACTGTGTACAGTTACACAGTGAGTGACCCTTACCCTGCTGAATATACAGTGACTATGTACAGTTACACAGTGAGTAACCCTTACCCTGCTGAATATACAGTGACTATGTACAGTTACACAGTGAGTAACCCTTACCCTGCTGAATATACAGTGACTATGTACAGTTACACAGTGAGTAACCCTTACCCTGCTGAATATACAGTGACTATGTACAGTTACACAGTGAGTGACCCTTACCCTGCTGAATATACAGTGACTATGTACAGTTATACAGTGAGTAACCCTTACCCTGCTGAATATACAGTGACTATGTACAGTTACACAGTGAGTGACCCTTACCCTGCTGAATATACAGTGACTATGTACAGTTATACAGTGAGTGACCCTTACCCTGCTGAATATACAGTGACTATGTACAGTTACACAGTGAGTAACCCTTACCCTGCTGAATATAGAGTGACTATGTACAGTTACACAGTGAGTGACCCTTACCCTGCTGAATATACAGTGACTATGTACAGTTATACAGTGAGTGACCCTTACCCTGCTGAATATACAGTGACTATGTACAGTTATACAGTGAGTGACCCTTACCCTGCTGAATATACAGTGACTATGTACAGTTACACAGTGAGTGACCCTTACCCTGCTGAATATAGAGTGACTATGTACAGTTATACAGTGAGTGACCCTTACCCTGCTGAATATACAGTGACTATGTACAGTTATACAGTGAGTGACCTTTACCCTGCTGAATATACAGTGACTATGTACGGTTACACAGTGAGTGACCCTTACCCTGCTGAATATACAGTGACTATGTACAGTTACATAGTGAGTGACCCTTACCCTGCTGAATATAGAGTGACTATGTACAGTTATACAGTGAGTGACCCTTACCCTGCTGAATATACAGTGACTATGTACAGTTATACAGTGAGTGACCCTTACCCTGCTGAATATACAGTGACTATGTACAGTTACACAGTGAGTGACCCTTACCCTGCTGAATATAGAGTGACTATGTACAGTTATACAGTGAGTGACCCTTACCCTGCTGAATATACAGTGACTATGTACAGTTATACAGTGAGTGACCCTTACCCTGCTGAATATACAATGACTATGTACGGTTACACAGTGAGTGACCCTTACCCTGCTGAATATACAGTGACTATGTACGGTTACACAGTGAGTGACCCTTACCCTGCTGAATATACAGTGACTATGTACGGTTACACAGTGAGTGACCCTTACCCTGCTGAATATACAGTGACCATGTGCAGTTACACAGTGAGTGACCCTTACCCTGCTGAATATACAGTGACTATGTACAGTTAAACAGTGAGTGACCCTTACCCTGCTGAATATACAGTGACCATGTACAATTATACAGTGAGTGACCCTTACCCTGCTGAATATACAGTGACCATGTGCAGTTACACAGTGAGTGACCCTTACCCTGCTGAATATACAGTGACTATGTACAGTTAAACAGTGAGTGACCCTTATCCTGCTGAATATACAGCGACTATGTACAGTTACACAGTGAGTGACCCTTATCCTGCTGAATATACAGTGACTACATACAGTTATACAGTGAGTGACCCTTACCCTGCTGAATATTAGGTGACCATGTACAGTTACACAGTAAGTGACCCTTACCCTGCTGAATATACAGTGACTATGTATGATTACACAGTGAGTGACCCTTACCCTGCTGAATATACAGTGACTATGTACAGTTACACAGTGAGTAACCCTTACCCTGCTGAATATACAGTGACTATGTACAGTTATACAGTGAGTAACCCTTACCCTGCTGAATATAGTGACTATGTTCAGTTACACAGTGAGTGACCCTTACCCTGCTGTGTGTGAGAGAGAGAGACAGCAACAATGAACAATAAGTTTTGACAACGTAAAGGAATTGTCTCAGCAGTTGCAATGGACAGAACAATTGAACAGTGTTCCCGGTCTTTCTCCCATCCTTAACACCAAGTCTTTTTCTTTGTGCCTATTTGTGTAGGTGTGCAGGGGGAGTTTTAAAAGGGGGTTAGAGGTTTAACTGGTGGAGTTAATTGTTGACAGTTCATAATTATGTATCTGTAACTCGAGTCCATTTGTCAGAAACAGATGTTCTGAAAGCAAGGAAAAATGATCATCAGCTTTAAATGATACACTTATAACTAGGCACAATGAAAGCTGTTATGAGCCCTGATGCAGAAATTCTGCGTCAAAATTAGAAATGCTGGAATAAGTGTTGACGCTTGCTTGGGCCCTTCCAAAATTGAAAGAATGTAGGGCCTTAACATCATTCGAGAAAATACCAAGATAAGTTAACTGATCAGAATAGGACAGGACATTGCTCATTTGGAGTAAATTGACAGGTAAAGGAAGGGAATCTGTGCTTCACTGTCAGAGATTTGTCAGGTGTATGATGCAATTAAAAAATGTTACTAGCTGCATCCAAGTTTAGGAATTTAAGTGAACAGTCTGTACAATCTGTGACTGAATATGAAATGGTCAGGCAAACTAACTTTGCCAGAGCAATAAAGTTAGTAGAAGCTGATGTTAAAAATCACACAACACCAGGTTAAAGTCCAACAGGTTTAATTGGAAGCACACTAGCTTTTGGAGCGACACTCCTTCATCCACTATCACCTGATGAAGGAGCGTCGCTCCAAAAGCTAGTGTGCTTCCAATTAAACCTGTTGGACTATAACCTGGGTGTGTGTGTGTGTGTGTGTGTGTGTATGTGTGTACTGCAGTGGTGTCACCTGTAGTGTGACATGAACCCAAGGTCCCGGTTGAGGCCCTCCCTATGGGTACCGAGCTTAGCTATCAGCCTCTGCTCGGCCACTTTCCTCTGCTGCCTGTCCCGAAGTCCACCTTGGAGGATGATCACCCGAAGGTTTGAGGCTGAATGTTCTGGACCACTGAAATGTTCCCCAACTGGGAGGGAACCCTCCTGTCTGTTGATTGTTGTGCGGTTGCTGGAACTGTGCAGAGGAGATGACCTGGGGGGTGCAGTGAGAGAGAGACTCACTGAAATCCTTGTAGAGGGAGGAAGAGAGCTTCTTCAAGGAAGGCATCCTTGTAAGAGGATTCGCAGTAGGTTAAAATCTTCGAGTAAAAAATGAGGTCTGCAGATGCTGGATCTGCAGACCTCATTTTTTACTCGAAGATTGTTGTGCGGTGCCCATTCATCCGTTGTCGTAGCCTTTGCTCGGTTTCCCCAATGTACCATGCCTCCGGGCATCCTTGCCTGCAACGTATAAGACAGACCACGTTGGCTGAGTCACATGAGTACCTGCCATGTACAAGGTGGGAGGTGTTCCCACCCATAATAGTGGTATCTATGTCCACAATCTGACAAGTCTTGCAGCACCTAACGTGACAGGGTTTTCTGGAGTTGTCCTGAGAGCCGGGCAGTTTACTATGAACAATGATCTGTTTGAGGTTTGGCGGTTGTTTAAAGGCAAGTAGTGGAGGTGGGGAAGGTCTTGGTGGGGTGCTCATCCTCATTGATAATGTGTTGCAGGTCACGAAGAACATGGCATAATTTTTCAGCTCCTGGGAAATACTGAACAACGAAGGGTACCCTGTCGGTCGCAGCACGTGTCTGTCTCCTGAGGAGGTCATTACAGTTTCTCACTGTGGCACCTCAGAACTGGTAGTCGATGAGTTGAGCACATACCCCGTTCTTGTGAAGGCATCCCTGAGTATTTCCAGGTGCCCGTCATGTTCCTCCTCATCTGAGCAGATCCGGTGTACGCGTAGGGCTTGTCCAGAGGGGATGGCTGTTTTAATATGTTTTGGGTGGAAGCTGGAGAAGAGTAGCATTGTGAGGTTGTCTGTGGGTTTGCGGTAGAGCGTGGTGCTGAGGTGTCCATCCTTGATGGAGACGCACGTGTCCAAGAATGAGACAGACAGTCGAGAGTAGCCCATGGTGAGTTTGATGGTGGGATGAAACTCGCTAATATCACTGTGTAGTTTTATCAGTGACCCCTCACCACGGGTCCAGAGGAAGAAAATGTCATCAATGTACCTGATGTATGGTGTTAGTTGGAGGTCCTGCATAGAGAAGAAGTCTTGTTCAAACCTGTGCATGAAGATGGTGGCATATTGGGGTGCAAATGTGTTTTCCATGGCTGTTCCGTGTCTCTGGATGAAGAACTGGCTGATAAAGGTGAAGACGTTGTGATCGAGAATAAACCGGATGAGTTGTAGGATGGTGTTTGGAGATTGGCAGTTGTTGGTGTTGAGTACTGAGGCTGTTGCCGCGATGTCAACATTGTGGGGGATGCTGGTGTAGAGTGCGGAAACATCCTTTGTGACGAGGAATGTTCCCGGTCCGACTGGTGCATGGGTGCTGGGTTTCTGTAAGAAATCTATAGTGTCACGACAGAAGCTGGGGGTCCCCTGTACAATCAGCTTCAAGATGCCTTTGACATAGAGAGATTCTCACAAAGGGTCCCATTGCCTGATACAAGAAAGGGTTAGCTTTTCCTGCAGAGAGATCAAGTATTGGAAACTGGGAAAGATTGGCAAATATATTCCATTTGTATTGTACAGAGTCCAGTTGAAGTGTGTTTAGTTGCCTGGAGGAGTGTGGTCAGGAAGGTTAAGAAATTGCCTCTGGATACAGTTGATTTACTTCTGGGGAATGATTTGGCTTTACCTACAATCACCGAGAGTCCAGTTGAGGCTGAAGGAACAGATGTGGAACAGGTTCCAGTTACTTTACCGTTGTGTGAAGTGACTGGAGCAATGACGAAAGCCCATCCACCACAAAGGCTACAGTAATGCCACATGCTGATGGGTGGGGGAGCTGAAACTCTAGTTAACCATGAGGATCTTTCCCAACCGTATTGACTTGTCTTTGTTAACATCGTGAAGTAAATGAGCATAGGCAGCTCACACTGATGCTGACACTGTACGGGTTCCAGTGTTATGGTATTAAACACAATGTTCTCATGGAGAGGATCAGGGACAGAATTCTTTGAAATTTGCGTCACAGGTAAACAGGGAGGTGAAGGAGATGTTTAGCGCGCTAGCCTTCATTACCGAGTATAGGAGTTGGGATGTCATGTTGTGGTTGTACAGGTGAGGCCGCTTGTGGAGTACTGTGTGCAGCTCTGGTTCGATATTATTAAAGTGGAGCAAGCTCAGAAAGGCTTGGCCAGGCTGTTGCTGGGAATCGAGAGTTTGGAATATAATAGTAGGCTGGATAGGCTGGGACTGTTTTACATGATAGCATAGGAGTTGAGAGGTGACCTTATTGAGGTTTAACAAATCACGAGGGGCAGGGTTAGGGTTAATACACAAGGGTCTTTTTCCTAGAGTGGGACAGTTCAAAACTCGGGGCATATTTTTAAGGTGAGAGGAGAAAGATTTAAAAAGGACATGAAAGGCAACTTCTCTACACAGAGAGTGGTTAGTGTGTGGAAGGAACTGCCAGAGGAAGTGGAGGATGCGGGTACAGTTACAACATTTAAAAGACATTCAGAGACGAACAAGAACAGGAAAGGTTTGGAATGCTAGTAGATGGGTGCAGTTCAATTCGGAAACATGGTTGCCATGGACTAATTAGGGTGAAAAGTCTGTTTCCACACTGTGTGACTCTATGGTTCTATGTGGAAATATCTCGCAAATATATGGACAAAGAAAGATTGACCATCAGAAAATGGTACTGCCCAGATATTAGAATGGCCTACTAACAGTGACACACAGGAATATACAAAATGTAGGCACCAATAAACAGGTATTTGATGTAACCTGGACATCAAAAAGACAAAGAACAAAGAAAATTCCAGCACAGGAACAGGCCCTTCGGCCCTCCAAGCCTGCACTGATCCAGATCCTCGATCTAATCCTGTCACCTATTTTCTAAGGATCTGTATCCCTCCGCTGCTCCCTGCCCATTCATGTACTTGTCTAGATGCATCTTAAAGGATGCTTTTGTGCCCGCCTCTACCACCTCTGCTGGCAATGTGTTCCAGGCACTCACCACCCTCTGTATAAAAATGTTCACACATATCTCCCCTAAATCTTTCCCCTCTCACTTTGAACTCGTGACCCCTAGTAATTGAGTTCTGCACTTGGGAAAAAGCCTCTTGCTATCCTCCCTATCTATACCTCTCATGGTTTTAGCGACCTCAATCAGGTCCCCCCTCAACCTCTGTCTTTCTAATGAAAATAATCTCAATCTATTCAATCTCTCTTCATAACTAGTGCCCTCCATACCAGGCAACATCCTGGTGAACCTCCTCTGCATCCTCTTCAAAGCATCCACATCCTTTTGGTAATGTGGTGACCAGAACTCTACACAGTATTCCAAATGTGGCCGAACCAAAGTCCTATACGACTGTAACATGAGCTGCCAACTCTTATACTCAATACCCCGTCTGATGAAGGAACGCGTGCTGTATGCCTTCTTGACCACTTTACTGACCTGCGTTGCCACCTTCAGGGAACAATGGACCTGAACACCCAGATCTCTCTGAACATCAGTTTTCCCCTGGACTTTTCCATTTACTGTATAGTTCACTCTTGAACTGGACCTTCTGAAATGCATCACCTCGCATTTGCCCGGATTGAACTCCTTCTGCCATTTCTCTGCCCAAGTCTCCAATCTATCAATATCTGCTGTATCCTCTGACAGTCCTCTTCACTATCTGCTACTCCACCAATCTTAGCATCATCTGCAAACATGCTAATCAGACCACCTATACCTTCCTTCAGATCATTTATGTATATCCCAAACAACAGTGGCCCCAGCACTGATCCCTGTGGAACACCGCTAGTCACCTTTCTCCATTTTGAGAAACTCCCTTCTACTACTACTCTCTGTGTCGTGGTGCCCAGCCAGTTCTCTACCCATCTAGCCAGTACACCCTGGACTCCAAATGACTTCACTTCCTGCATCAGCCTACCATGGGGAACCTTATCAAATGCCTTATTGAAGTCCATATATATGACATCTACAGCCCTTCCCTCATCAATCAACTTTGTCACTTCCTCAAAGAATGCTATTAAGTTGGTAAGACATGACCTTCCCTGCACAAAACCATGCTGCCCGTTACTGATAAGACCATTTTCTTCCAAATGGAAATAGATCCTATT
This sequence comes from Hemiscyllium ocellatum, assembly GCF_020745735.1. Taxonomy (NCBI): domain Eukaryota; kingdom Metazoa; phylum Chordata; class Chondrichthyes; order Orectolobiformes; family Hemiscylliidae; genus Hemiscyllium; species Hemiscyllium ocellatum. The sequence goes on from NC_083403.1 coordinate 12,105,774, forward strand.
CCTCAGTATCTTCTCCAGCAGCTTCCCTACCCCTTCCACAGTGATCAGCACTCCATACATGGCTTTGTGCATGGGAAATCATGTCTCATGAACTTGATTGGGTTTTTTGAAGAAGTAACAAAGAGGATTGATGAGGGCAGAATGGTTGACATGATCTATATGGACTTTGGTAAGGTTTTTGACAAGGTTCCCCAAGGGAGACTTGGTTAGCAAGGTTAGATCTCATGGAATACCAGAAGAGCTAGCCATTTGGATACAGAACTGGCTCAAAGGTAGAAGACAGAGGGTGGTGGTGGAGGGTTGTTTTTCAGACTGGAGGCCTGTGACCAGTGGAGTTCCACAAGGATTGGTGCTGGGTCCTCTCCTTTTTATCATTTATATAAGAGACTTGGATGTGAGCATAAGAGGTACAGTTAGTAAGTTTGCAGATGACACCAAAATTGGAGGTGTAGTGGACAGCGAAGAGGGTTACCTCAGATTACAACAGGATCTGGACCAGATGGGCCAATGGGCTGAGAAGTGGCAGATGGAGTTTAATTCAGATAAATGCGAGGTGCTGCGTTTTGGGAAAGCAAATCTTAGCAGGACATATACACTTAATGGTAAGGTCCTAGGGAGTGTTGCTGAACAAAGAGACCTTGGAGTGCAGGTTCACAGCTCCTTGAAAGTGGAGTCACAGGTAGATAGGATAGTGAAGAAGGCATTTGGTGTGCTTTCCTTTATTGGTCAGAGTATTGAGTATAGGAGTTGGGAGGTCATGTTGCAGCTGTACAGGACATTGGTTAGGCCATTGTTGGAATATTGCGTGCAATTCTGGTCTCCTTCCTATCGGAAAGATGTTGTGAAACTTGAAAGGGTTCAAAAAAGATTTACAAGGATGTTTCCAGGGTTGGAGAGTTTGAGCTACAGGGAGAGACTGAATAGACTGGGGCTGTTTTCCCTGGAGCATCGGAGGCTGAGAGGTGACCTTATGGAGGTTTACAAAATTATGAGGGCCATGGATAGGATAAATAGACAAAGTCTTTTCCCTGGGATGGGGGAGTCCAGAACTAGAGGACATAGGTTTAGGGTGAGAGAGGAAAAATATAAAAGGGACCTAAGGGGCAACTTTTTCATGCAGAGGGTGGTATGTGCGTGGAATGAGCTGCCAGAGGAGGTGGTGGAGGCTGGTACAATTGAATGATTTAAAAGGCATCTGGATGGGTATATGAATAGGAAGGGCTCAAGTGCTGGCAAATGGGACTTGATTAGGTCAGATATCTGGTTAGCATGGATAAATTGGACCGAAGGGTCTGTTTCTGGGCTGTACATCTCTGTGACTTTATTGTATCCGGTGCTCCTGATGCGGTCCTTTCTACATTGGGGAGAGTGGATGCCTTCTTGCAGAGCACTTTAGGGAACATCTCTGGGACACCCGCACCAAACAACCCCACCGCCCTGTGGACCAACATTTGAACTCCCCCTCCCCCTCTGCCGAGGATATGCAGATCTTAGGCCTCCTCCATTGCCACTCTGTCACCACCTGGAGGAAGAACGCCTCATCTTCCACCTCGGGACCCTCCAACCCCAGGGCATCAATGTGGACTTCACCAGTTTTCTCATTTCCCCTCCCCCCACCATATCCTAGATCCAACCTTCCAGCTCAACACCATCCCCATGACCTGTCCTACCTGTCCATCTTCCTTCCCACCTATCCACTCCACCCTCCTCTCTGACCTATCACCCTCACCCCCACCTCCATCACCTATTGCACTCTCAGCTACCTCCCTACCACCCCCCCCCCCCCAACCCACCCCTTTCCATTTATATCTCCGCCCCTGAGGCTCCCAGCCTCATTCCTGATGAAGGGCTTTTGCCCGAAACTTTGATCCTCCTGCTCCTTGGATGCTGCCTGACCTACTGTGCCTTTGCAGCACCATACTTTTGACTTTTTCCCTACCACTGACGTCAGGCTCACCAGTCTATAATCACCTGGATTATCCCTGCTACCCTTCTTAAACAAGGGGAGAATATGAGCAATTCTCTAGTACTCCGGGATCTCACCTATGTTCAAGGATGCTGCAGAGACATCTGTTAAGGCCTCAGCTATTTCCTCTCTCGCTTCCCTCAGTAACCTGGGATAGATTGCTTCTGGACCTGGGGACTTGTCCACCCAATGCCTTTTAGAATACCTAAGATTTTTTCCCTCCTTATGCCGACTTGACCTAAAGTACTTAAACATCTATTCCTAACCTCAATACACTGGAAACTGGGATTCAGGGATGGACAGTGAGACATGGAGCTGGGATTCATGGATGAACAATGACATAAGATATTGGGATTCAGGTATGGACAGTGACACAGGGAACTGGGTTCCAGGGCTGGAGAGTGAGACAGGGAGCTGGGATTCAGGGATGGACAGTGACACAGGGAACTGGGATTCATGGATGGACAGTGAGACAGGGAACTGCGTTTCACGGATGGACAGTGACACAAAATATTGGGATTCAGGGATGGACAGTGACACAGGGAACTGGGTTCCAGGGCTGGAGAGTGAGACAGGGAGCTGGGATTCAGGGATGGACAGTGACACAGGGAGCTGGGATTCACGGATAGACAGTGACACATGGAGCTGGGATTCATGGATGGACAGTGACACAGGGAGCTGGGATTCAGGGATGGACAGTGACACATGGAGCTGGGATTCATGGATGGACAGTGACACAGGGAGCTGGGATTCAGGGATAGACAGTGACACAGGGAACTGGGATTCATGGATGGACAGTGAGACAGGGAACTGGGATTCAGGGATGGACAGTGACACAGAGAACTGGGATTCAGAGAATGACAGTGAGGCAGGGAACTGGGATTCAGGGATGGACAGTGAGACAGGGAATGGGAATTCAGGGATGGACAGTGAGACAGGGAACTGGGATTCAGGGATGAACAGTGAGACATGGAGCTGGGACTCACGGATGGACAGTGACACAAGATATTGGGATTCAGGGATGGACAGTGACACAGAGAACTGGGATCCAGGGCTGGAGAGTGAGACAGGGAGCTGGGATTCAGGGATGGACAGTGACACAGGGAGCTGGGATTCATGGATAGACAGTGACACAGGGAACTGGGATTCAGGGATGGACAGTGAGACAGGGAGCTGGGATTCAGGGATGGACAGTGACACAGGGAGCTGGGATTCAGGGATAGACAGTGACACAGAGAACTGGGATTCAGGGATGGACCATGAGACAGGGAGCTGGGATTCATGGACAGATAGTGAGACAGGGAACTGGGATTCGGGGATGGACAGTGAGACAGGGAGCTGGGATTCAGGGATGGACAGTGAGACAAGGAGCTGGGATTCGGGGATGGACAGTGAGACAGGGAACCGGGATTCAGGGATGGACAGTGAGACAGGGAACCGGGATTCAGGGATGTACAGTGAGACAGGGAACTGGGATTCAGGGATGGACTCAGTGATTGAGTATTTGATTTGGATGAAATGAATAAATGCTTGGAATGTAGATTGTTACAGGGCAATTTGATTGTTACTTGAAATGGCATGTATTTGTTCCGGAACAATAACCCTTACGTTAAGGTAGTTAGTGCACTGAAAGCATTGTGAGCCTCTGGGAAGCCTGAGCAATGACTGCGGATACTGGGCCTGTGTTTATTTCACGACCGAGTTGATTATGATTAATAGAGACATGAAGTAGGGGCTGCGAAGGTCAAGTCACCCTCAATGCCAACACCAGAGTGGCTGGTTTCACATCAAGGGGGAGTGGAGTCCTTCATTATAACCTTAGCCACGGCCAGAATTAATCCCAGCCTGTTGGCATCACTCTACAGCATGGACTGGCTTTCCCAGCCAAATGAGCTAACCATATTGAGACTTCACTCACACACTGGCTCGGTATTTGTTTTCCTGGAATGCAGTTAATTAATAAACAGGGCTGCCTCCCTGCCTCCCTTCATAAGCAGTGATGTGGTCCTTATCCAAGCACGAATCTCAAAGCACCTTTTGTGTAATCACTGAGGTCAAATGTACAGCTTCTCACAGGCAATGCCAAGTATTCAGAGTACATGCAACCAGCCCCAACAACTGATGGGTTCCTTTGTACTGAGAATGAGGAAAGGTTCTGCTGGGGACACACAGCCAGACCTGCTCACGGAGAAACGGAATGAAAGGTATGATTGTGGAACTGATACAATAATGGGATGGACACGCCAAGGTGCTGCATTGGAGTCTGAGGGCCCACTTACTCAAGAGGCAACAGAGTGGTGACCCGACCTGTCACATTATGACAGCCTTGGGGTTTGTTGTTGATGTGCCTTACCTTTTAATACCATGTCTGCACCATTCCCTCTCTCCTTCCTTGAGAATTATTCCCCTGGCGACAGAGTAGGATTGCTAAGGGCAAGGAGGGTCATGGTCTATCTTGGTTTCTGGTTACAGAGGTAAGCAGAGGGACGCGGCTTTTAGGAGCGAGGAAGAAGACTATAAATCAGGGTCACAAAAACATCAAGGATTATTCCGTGAACCATGCACAGGGAGGTTTGGAGATGAGATGGAGGATTGCGTGGCTAGAGACATGGTGTAGGAGGAAGTGCTTGAGATTCCCAGGTAATTGGGATCAGTTCTAGGGGAGAGAGAGCCTTCGGAGGGGCTGTACCTCAACAGAGCTGGGATCAACATCCTTGTTAGGTGACTTGGAAGCATTTTGGGGAGGGGGCGTTTAACTGAACTTGCCAGGGCAGCAAGAACTTTACACAGAAAAAAACAAAGTGCCCAGTAAATAGGGAGACATGGGTCACATTGGAGCAACAGAGGCAAGAATAAAGTCTACATTAGGATTTGTGAGTGTGGAGAGAGTAATAAATTGGGTTGGAGTGTGGGATTCATGTGCAGATAGGCAAATGGGAAGCTGATATCGTGGTGAGGTCAATGAAAGATGAGGACGCTATCCGAAATATTCAGGGGCTTATCTCTGCATTCAACAATCTGACATCCTTTGATTTCAGTACTTTATATCAGTGTTAGAAAGGGACACACCAAAACCACTCTGCTACCTGACGCTGACATTGCAAAAGAATTGTATGCAACAGGAACAGCACCACACCGTATTACAGATTGACAGACCACAACCTAATATTACTGTACCCCACTGTATTACAGACTGACAGACCACAACCCAATATTACTGTGCCCCACTGCATTACAGACTGACAGACCACAACCCAATGTTACTGTGTCTCACAGTATTACAGATTGTCAGACCACAACCCAATATTACTGTGCCCCAATGTATTACAGTGACAGACCACAACCCAATATTAATGTGTCCCACTGTATTACTGACTGACAGACCACAACCCAATGTTACTGTACCCCACTGTCTTACCGTGACCGACCACAACCCAATATTACTGTACCCCACTGTATTACAAACTGACAGACCACAACCCAATATTACTGTACCCACTGTATTACAGACAGACAGAGCAACAACACAATATCACTGTACCCTCTTGTAATGCAGACTGACGGACCACAACCCAATATTAACGTGTCCCACTGTATTATTGACTGACAGACCACAACCCGGTGGGCGGCACGGTGGCACAGTGGTTAGCACTGCTGCCTCACAGCGCCTGTAGACCCGGGTTCAATTCCTGACTCAGGCGACTGACTGTGTGGAGTTTGCACGTTCTCCCCGTGTCTGCGTGGGTTTCCTCCGGGTGCTCCGGTTTCCTCCCACAGTCACAACGATGTGCGGGTCAGGTGAATTGGCCAAGCTAAATTGCCCGTAGTGTTAGGTAAGGGGTAAATGTATGGGTGGGTTGCGCTTCGGCGGGTCGGTGTGGACTTGTTGGGCCGAAGGGCCTGTTTCCACACTGTAAGTCTAATCTAAGTCTAATCTAATCTAACCCAATGTTACTGTGCCCCACTGTATTGCAGTGACAGACCACAAGCCAATATTACTGTGCCTCACAGTATTACAGACTGACAGACCACAAGCCCATATTACTGTACCCCACTGTATTACAGACTGACAGAACACAACCCAATATTACTGTGCCCCACTGTCTTACCGTGACCGACCACAGCCCAATATTACTGTGCCACACTGTATTACAAACTGACAGACCAAACCCAATATTACTGTACCCCACTGCATTACAGACAGAGCGAAAACCCAATATCACTGTACCCTCTTGTAATGCAGACAGACAGACCACAGCCCAATATTAATGTGTCCCACTGTATTACAGACTGACAGACGAAAAACCAATATTACTGTACCCCATTGTATTACAGTAACAGACCACAACCCAATATTACTGTACCCAGCTGTATAACAGTGACAGACCACAACCCAATATTACTGTGCCCCACTGTATTACAGACTGACAGACCACAACCCAATGTTACTGTACCCAGCTGTATTACAGTGACAGACCACAACCCAATATTACTGTGCCCCACTGCATTACAGACTGACAGACCACAACCCAATGTTACTGTGTCTCACAGTATTACAGATTGACAGACCACAACCCGGCACGGTGGCACAGTGGTTAGCACTGCTGCCTCACAGCGCCTGAAGACCCGGGTTCAATTCCCGACTCAGGCGACTGACTGTGTGGAGTTTGCACGTTCTCCCCGTGTCTGCGTGGGTTTCCTCCGGGTGCTCCGGTTTCCTCCCACAGTCCAAAGATGTGCGGGTCAGGTGAATTGGCCATGCTAAATTGCCCGTAGTGTTAGGTAAGGGGTAATGTAGGGGTATGGGTGGGTTTCGCTTCGGCGGGTCGGTGTGGACTTGTTGGGCCGAAGGGCCTGTTTCCACACTGTAAGTCTAATCTAAGTCTAATCTAAAAAAAAACCCAATATTACTGTGCCCCACTGTATTACAGTGACAGACCACAACCCAATATTAATGTGTCCCACTGTATTACTGACTGACAGACCACAACCCAATATTACTGTGTCTCACAGTATTACAGATTGTCAGACCACAACCCAATATTACTGTGCCCCAATGTATTACAGTGACAGACCACAACCCAATATTAATGTGTCCCACTGTATTACTGACTGACAGACCACAACCCAATGTTACTGTACCCCACTGACTTACCGTGACCGACCACAACTGAATATTACTGTACCCCACTGTATTACAAACTGACAGACCACAACCCAATATTACTGTACCCACTGTATTACAGACAGACAGAGCAACAACACAATATCACTGTACCCTCTTGTAATGCAGACTGACGGACCACAACCCAATATTAACGTGTCCCACTGTATTACTGACTGACAGACCACAACCCAATGTTACTGTGCCCCACTGTATTGCAGTGACAGACCACAAGCCAATATTACTGTGCCTCACAGTATTACAGACTGACAGACCACAAGCCCATATTACTGTACCCCACTGTATTACAGACTGACAGAACACAACCCAATATTACTGTGCCCCACTGTCTTACCGTGACCAACCACAGCCCAATATTACTGTGCCACACTGTATTACAAACTGACAGACCAAACCCAATATTACTGTACCCCACTGCATTACAGACAGAGCGAAAACCCAATATCACTGTACCCTCTTGTAATGCAGACAGACAGACCACAGCCCAATATTAATGTGTCCCACTGTATTACAGACTGACAGACGAAAAACCAATATTACTGTACCCCACTGTATTACAGTAACAGACCACAACCCAATATTACTGTACCCAGCTGACTAACAGTGACAGACCACAACCCAATATTACTGTGCCCCACTGTATTACAGACTGACAGACCACAACCCAATATTACTGTACCCAGCTGTATTACAGTGACAGACCACAACCCAATATTACTGTGCCCCACTGCATTACAGACTGACAGACCACAACCCAATGTTACTGTACCCCACTGTATTACAGACTGACAGACCACAACCCAATATTACTGTGCCCCACTGTATTACAGACTGACAGACCACAACCCAATAATACTGTGCCCCACTGTATTACAGATTGACAGACCACAACCCAATATTACTGTGCCCCTCTGTATTACTGACTGACAGACCACAACCCAATATTACTGTGCCCCTCTGTATTACTGACTGACAGACCACAACCCAATGTTACTGTACCCCAATGTATTACAGTGACAGACCACAACCCAATATTACTGTACCTCACTGTATTACAGACTGACAGACCACAACCCAATATTACTGTACCCCACTGTATTACAGATTGTCAGACCACAACCCAATATTACTGTGCCCCAATGTATTACAGTGACAGACCACAACCCAATATTAATGTGTCCCACTGTATTACTGACTGACAGACCACAACCCAATGTTACTGTACCCCACTGTCTTACCGTGACCGACCACAACCCAATATTACTGTACCCCACTGTATTACAAACTGACAGACCACAACCCAATATTACTGTACCCACTGTATTACAGACAGACAGAGCAACAACACAATATCACTGTACCCTCTTGTAATGCAGACTGACGGACCACAACCCAATATTAATGTGTCCCACTGTATTACTGACTGACAGACCACAACCCAATGTTACTGTACCCCACTGTATTGCAGTGACAGACCACAACCCAATGTTACTGTGCCTCACTGGATTACAGAGTGACAGACCACAAGCCAATATTACTGTGCCTCACTGTTTTACAGACTGACAGCCCACAAATGCAATATTACTGTGTCTCACAGAATTACAGACTGACAGACCACAAGCCCATATTACTGTACCCCACTGTATTACAGACTGACAGAACACAACCCAATATTACTGTGCCCCATTGTATTACAGACTGACAGTCCACAACCCAATATTACTGTGCCCCATAGTATTACAGAGTGACAGACCACATCCCAATATTACTGTGTCTCACTGTATTACAGACTGACAGCCCACAAACCCAATATCACTGTGCCTCACTGTATTACAGACTAACAGACCACAACCAAATATTACTGTACCCCACTGTATTACAGACTGACAGACCACAACCAAATATTACTCTACCCCACTGTATTACAGACTGACAGACCACAAACCCAATATTACTGTACCCCACTGCATTACAGACTGACAGACCACAACCCAATATTACTGTACACCACAGTATTACAGAGTGACAGACCACAACCCAATATTACTGTGTCTCACTGTATTACAGACTGACAGCCCACAAACCCAATATTACTGTGCCCCACTGTATTACAGACTAACAGACCACAACCAAATATTACTGTACCCCACTGTATTACAGACTAACAGACCACAACCAAATTTTACTGTACACCACTGTATTACAGACTGACAGACGAAAAACCAATATTACTGTACCCCACTGTATTACAGTAACAGACCACAACCCAATATTACTGTACCCCACTGTATTACAGTAACAGACCACAACCCAATATTACTGTGCCCCACTGCATTACAGACTGACAGACCACAACCCAATATTACTGTGCCCCACTGTATTACAGACTGACAGACCACAACCCAATATTACTGTGCCTCACTGTATTACAGACTGACAGACAACAACCCAATATTACTGTACCCAGCTGTATTACAGTGACAGACCACAACCCAATATTACTGTGCCCCACTGCATTACAGACTGACAGACCACAACCCAATATTACTGTGCCCCTCTGTATTACTGACTGACAGACCACAACCCAATGTTACTGTACCCCAATGTATTACAGTGACAGACCACAACCCAATATTACTGTACCCCACTGTATTACAGACTGACAGACCACAACCCAATATTACTGTGCCCCTCTGTATTACTGACTGACAGACCACAACCAAATATTACTGTGCCCCACTATATTACAGACTGACAGACCACAACCCAATGTTACTGTACCCCACTGTCTTACCGTGACCGACCACAACCCAATATTACTGTACCCCACTGTATTACAAACTGACAGACCAAACCCAATATTACTGTACCCACTGTATTACAGACAGACAGAGCAACAACACAATATCACTGTACCCACTTGTAATGCAGACTGACGGACCACAACCCAATATTAATGTGTCCCACTGTATTACTGACTGACAGACCACAACCCAATGTTACTGTACCCCACTGTATTGCAGTGACAGACCACAACCCAATGTTACTGTGCCTCACTGGATTACAGAGTGACAGACCACAAGCCAATATTACTGTGCCTCACTGTTTTACTGACTGACAGCCCACAAATGCAATATTACTGTGTCTGACTGTATTACAGTCTGACAGACCACAAGCCCATATTACTGTACCCCACTGTATTACAGACTGACAGAACACAACCCAATATTACTGTGCCCCATTGTATTACAGACTGACAGTCCACAACCCAATATTACTGTGCCCCATAGTATTACAGACTAAGAGACCACAGACAAATATTACTCTACCCCACTGTATTACAGACTGACAGACCACAAACCCAATATTACTGTTCCCCACTGCATTACAGACTGACAGACCACAACCCAATATTACTGTACACCACAGTATTACAGAGTGACAGACCACAACCCAATATTACTGTGCCCCACTGTATTACAGACTAACAGACCACAACCAAATATTACTCTACCCCACTGTATTACAGACTGACAGACCACAACCAAATTTTACTGTACACCACTGTATTACAGACTGACAGACGAAAAACCAAATATTACTGTACCCCACTGTATTACAGTAACAGACCACAACCCAATATTACTGTACCCCACTGTATTACAGTAACAGACCACAACCCAATATTACTGTGCCCCACTGCATTACAGACTGACAGACCACAACCCAATATTACTGTGCCCCACTGTATTACAGACTGACAGACCACAACCCAATATTACTGTACCCAGCTGTATTACAGTGACAGACCACAACCCAATATTACTGTGCCCCACTGCATTACAGACTGACAGACCACAACCCAATATTACTGTGCCCCTCTGTATTACTGACTGACAGACCACAACCCAATGTTACTGTACCCCAATGTATTACAGTGACAGACCACAACCCAATATTACTGTACCTCACTGTATTACAGACTGACAGACCACAACCCAATATTACTGTACCCCACTGTATTACAGACTGACAGACCACAACCCAATATTACTGTGCCCCTCTGTATTACTGACTGACAGACCACAACCAAATATTACTGTGCCCCACTATATTACAGACTGACAGACCACAACCCAATGTTACTGTACCCCACTGTCTTACCGTGACCGACCACAACCCAATATTACTGTACCCCACTGTATTACAAACTGACAGACCAAACCCAATATTACTGTACCCACTGTATTACAGACAGACAGAGCAACAACACAATATCACTGTACCCACTTGTAATGCAGACTGACGGACCACAACCCAATATTAATGTGTCCCACTGTATTACTGACTGACAGACCACAACCCAATGTTACTGTACCCCACTGTATTGCAGTGACAGACCACAACCCAATGTTACTGTGCCTCACTGGATTACAGAGTGACAGACCACAAGCCAATATTACTGTGCCTCACTGTTTTACTGACTGACAGCCCACAAATGCAATATTACTGTGTCTGACTGTATTACAGTCTGACAGACCACAAGCCCATATTACTGTACCTCACAGTATTACAGACTGACAGAACACAACCCAATATTACTGTGCCCCATTGTATTACAGACTGACAGTCCACAACCCAATATTACTGTGCCCCATAGTATTACAGACTAAGAGACCACAACCAAATATTACTCTACCCCACTGTATTACAGACTGACAGACCACAAACCCAATATTACTGTTCCCCACTGCATTACAGACTGACAGACCACAACCCAATATTACTGTACACCACAGTATTACAGAGTGACAGACCACATCCCAATATTACTGTGTCTCACTGTATTACAGACTGACAGCCCACAAACCCAATATTACTGTGCCTCACTGTATTACAGACTAACAGACCACAACCAAATATTACTGTACCCCACTGTATTACAGACTGACAGACCACAAACCCAATATTACTGTACCCCACTGCATTACAGACTGACAGACCACAACCCAATATTACTGTACACCACAGTATTACAGAGTGACAGACCACAACCCAATATTACTGTGTCTCACTGTATTACAGACTGACAGCCCACAAACCCAATATTACTGTGCCCCACTGTATTACAGACTAACAGACCACAACCAAATATTACTGTACCCCACTGTATTACAGACTGACAGACCACAACCAAATTTTACTGTACACCACTGTATTACTGACGGACAGACCACAACCCAATGTTACTGTACCCCACTGTATTACAGATTGACAGACCACAACCCAATATTACTGTGCCTCACTGTATTACAGTGACAGAACCAAACCCAATATTACTGTGCCCCGCTGTATTACAGACTGACAGCCCACAAACCCAATATTACTGTATCCCACTCTATTACAGACTGACAGACCACAACCCAATATTACTGTACCCCACTGTATTACAAACTTACAGACCAAACCCAATATTACTGTACCCACTGTATTACAGACAGACAGAGCAACAACACAATATCACTGTACCCTCTTGTAATGCAGACTGACGGACCACAAGCCCATATTACTGTACCCCACTGCATTACAGACTGACAGACCACAACCCAATGTTACTGTGTCTCACAGTATTACAGATTGACAGACCACAACCCAATATTACTGTGCCCCACTGTATTACAGTGACAGACCACAACCCAATATTAATGTGTCCCACTGTATTACTGACTGACATACCACAACCCAATATTACTGTGTCTCACAGTATTACAGATTGTCAGACCACAACCCAATATTACTGTGCCCCAATGTATTACAGTGACAGACCACAACCCAATATTAATGTGTCCCACTGTATTACTGACTGACAGACCACAACCCAATGTTACTGTACCCCACTGTATTGCAGTGACAGACCACAACCCAATGTTACTGTGCCTCACAGTATTACAGACTGACAGACCACAACCAAAAATTACTCTACCCTACTGTATTACAGACTAAGAGACCACAAACCCAATATTACTGTACCCCACTGCATTACAGACTGACAGACCACAACCCAATATTACTGTACACCACAGTATTACAGAGTGACAGACCACATCCCAATATTACTGTGTCTCACTGTATTACAGACTGACAGCCCACAAACCCAATATTACTGTGCCTCACTGTATCACAGACTAACAGACCACAACCAAATATTACTGTACCCCACTGTATTACAGACTGACAGACCACAACCAAATATTACTCTACCCCACTGTATTACAGACTGACCGACCACAAACCCAATATTACTGTACCCCACTGCATTACAGACTGACAGACCACAACCCAATATTACTGTACACCACAGTATTACAGAGTGACAGACCCCAACCCAATATTACTGTGCCTCACTGTTTTACAGACTGACAGCCCACAAATGCAATATTACTGTGTCTCACTGTATTACAGACTGACAGACCACAACCCAATATTACTGTACCCCACTGTATTACAGACTGACAGACCACAACCCAATATTACTGTGCCTCACTGTATTACACTGACAGAACCAAACCCAATATTACTGTGCCCCGCTGTATTACAGACTGACAGCCCACAAACCCAATATTACTGTATCCCACTCTATTACAGACTGACAGACCACAACCCAATATTACTGTACCCCACTGTATTACACACTGACAGACCAAACCCAATATTACTGTACCACACTTTATTAAAGACTGACAGACCACAACCCAATATTACTGTGCCCCACTGTATTACAGACTGACAGAGCACAACCCAATATTACTGTACCACACTGTATTAAAGACTGACAGTCCACAACCCAATATTATAGTACCCCACTTTATTACAGTGACAGAACACAAACCAATATTACCGGACCCCACTGCTGTACAGTGACACACCACTACCCAATATCATTGTGCCCCACTGTATTACCGTGACCGACCACAACCCAATATTACTGTACCCCACTGTATTACAAACTGACAGACCAAACCCAATATTACTGTACCCACTGTATTACAGACAGACAGAGCAACAACACAATATCACTGTACCCTCTTGTAATGCAGACTGACGGACCACAACCCAATACTAATGTGTCCCACTGTATTACTGACTGACAGACCACAACCCAATGTTACTGTACCCCACTGTATTGCAGTGACAGACCACAACCCAATGTTACTGTGCCTCACTGGATTACAGAGTGACAGAACACAACCCAATATTACTGTGCCCCATTGTATTACAGACTGACAGTTCACAACCCAATATTACTGTGCCCCATAGTATTACAGACTAAGAGACCACAACCAAATATTACTTTACCCCACTGTATTACAGACTGACAGACCACAAACCCAATATTACTGTTCCCCACTGCATTACAGACTGACAGACCACAACCCAATATTACTGTACACCACAGTATTACAGAGTGACAGACCACATCCCAATATTACTGTGTCTCACTGTATTACAGACTGACAGCCCACAAACCCAATATTACTGTGCCTCACTGTATTACAGACTAACAGACCACAACCAAATATTACTGTACCCCACTGTATTACAGACTGACAGACCACAACCAAATATTACTCTACCCCACTGTATTACAGACTGACAGACCACAAACCCAATATTACTGTACACCACAGTATTACAGAGTGACAGACCACAAACCCAATATTACTGTGCCCCACTGTATTACAGACTAACAGACCACAACCAAATATTACTGTACCCCACTGTATTACAGACTGACAGACCACAACCAAATTTTACTGTACACCACTGTATTACTGACGGACAGACCACAACCCAATGTTACTGTACCCCACTGTATTACAGATTGACAGACCACAACCCAATATTACTGTGCCTCACTGTATTACACTGACAGAACCAAACCCAATATTACTGTGCCCCGCTGTATTACAGACTGACAGCCCACAAATGCAATATTACTGTGTCTCACTGTATTACAGACTGACAGACCACAACCCAATATTACTGTACCCCACTGTATTACAGACTGACAGACCACAACCCAATATTACTGTGCCTCACTGTATTACAGTGACAGAACCAAACCCAATATTACTGTGCCCCGCTGTATTACAGACTGACAGCCCACAAACCCAATATTACTGTATCCCACTCTATTACAGACTGACAGACCACAACCCAATATTACTGTACCCCACTGTATTACAAACTTACAGACCAAACCCAATATTACTGTACCCACTGTATTACAGACAGACAGAGCAACAACACAATATCACTGTACCCTCTTGTAATGCAGACTGACGGACCACAACCCAATATTAATGTGTCCCACTGTATTACTGACTGACAGACCACAACCCAATGTTACTGTACCCCACTGTATTGCAGTGACAGACCACAACCCAATGTTACTGTGCCTCACAGTATTACAGACTGACAGACCACAAGCCCATATTACTGTACCCCACTGTATTACAGACTGACAGAACACAACCCAATATTACTGTGCCTCATAGTATTACAGACTAAGAGACCACAACCAAAAATTTCTCTACCCCACTGTATTACAGACTAAGAGACCACAAACCCAATATTACTGTACCCCACTGCATTACAGACTGACAGACCACAACCCAATATTACTGTACACCACAGTATTACAGAGTGACAGACCACATCCCAATATTACTGTGTCTCACTGTATTACAGACTGACAGCCCACAAATCCAATATTACTGTGCCTCACTGTATTACAGACTAACAGACCACAACCAAATATTACTGTACCCCACTGTATTACAGACTGACAGACGACAACCAAATATTACTCTACCCCACTGTATTACAGACTGACAGACCACAAACCCAATATTACTGTACCCCACTGCATTACAGACTGACAGACCACAACCCAATATTACTGTACACCACAGTATTACAGAGTGACAGACCACAACCCAATATTACTGTGCCTCGCTGTTTTACAGACTGACAGACCACAAACCCAATATTACTGTACCCCACTGCATTACAGACTGACAGACCACAACCCAATATTACTGTACACCACAGTATTACAGAGTGACAGACCACAACCCAATATTACTGTGTCTCACTGTATTACAGACTGACAGACCACAACCCAATATTACTGTACCCCACTGTATTACAGACTGACAGACCACAACCCAATATTACTGTGCCTCACTGTATTACACTGACAGAACCAAACCCAATATTACTGTGCCCCGCTGTATTACAGACTGACAGCCCACAAACCCAATATTACTGTATCCCACTCTATTACAGACTGACAGACCACAACCCAATATTACTGTACCCCACTGTATTACAAACTGACAGACCAAACCCAATATTACTGTACCACACTTTATTAAAGACTGACAGACCACAACCCAATATTACTGTGCCCCACTGTATTATAGACTGACAGAGCACAACCCAATATTACTGTACCACACTGTATTAAAGACTGACAGACCACAACCCAATATTATAGTACCCCACTTTATTACAGTGACAGAACACAAACCAATATTACCGGACCCCACTGCTGTACAGTGACACACCACAACCCAATATCATTGTGCCCCACTGTATTACAGTGACAGGCCACAACCATATTTTACTGTACACCACTGTATTACTGATGGACAGACCACAACCCAATGTTACTGTACCCCACTGTATTACAGACTGACAGACCACAACCCAATATTACTGTGCCTCACTGTATTACAGTGACAGAACCAAACCCAATATTACTGTGCCCCGCTGTATTACAGACTGACAGCCCACAAACCCAATATTACTGTATCCCACTCTATTACAGACTGACAGACCACAACCCAATATTACTGTACCCCACTGTATTACAAACTGACAGACCAAACCCAATATTACTGTACCCACTGTATTACAGACAGACAGAGCAACAACACAATATCACTGCACCCTCTTGTAATGCAGACTGACGGACCACAACCCAATATTAATGTGTCCCACTGTATTACAGACTGACAGACCACAACCCAATATTACTGTACCCCACTGTATTACAGACTGACAGACCACAACCCAATATTACTGTGCCTCACTGTATTACAGTGACAGCCCACAAACCCAATATTACTGTATCCCACTCTATTACAGACTGACAGACCACAACCCAATATTACTGTACCACACTTTATTAAAGACTGACAGACCACAACCCAATATTACTGTGCCCCACTGTATTACAGACTGACAGAGCACAACCCAATATTACTGTACCACACTGTATTAAAGACTGACAGACCACAACCCAATATTATAGTACCCCACGTTATTACAGTGACAGAACACAAACCAATATTACCGGACCCCACTGCTGTACAGTGACACACCACAACCCAATATCATTGTGCCCCACTGTATTACAGTGACAGGCCACAACCCAATATCACTGTACCCCACTGTATTACAAACTGATAGACCACAACCCACTATTACTGTGCCCCACTGTATTACAGACTGACAGACCACAACCCAATATTATAGTACCCCACTTTATTACAGTAACAGAACACAAACCAATATTACCGGACCCCACTGCTATACAGTGACACACCACAACCCAATATCATTGTGCCCCACTGTATTACAGTGACAGGCCACAACCCAATATTACGGTACCCCACTGTATTACAAACTGACAGACCACAACCCAATATTACTGGACCCCACTGTGTTACAGACTGACAGAGCACACCCCAATATTACTGTGCCCCAATGTATTACAGTGACAGAACACAACCCAATATTACTGTACCCCACTGTATTACAAACTCACAGACCACAACCCACTATTACTGTATTACAGACTGACAGAGCACGTAAACGTCGAATTCTCTATTCCTGAGATGCTGCCTGGCCTGCTGTGCTTTGACCAGCAACACATTTGCAGCTGTGATCTCCAGCATCTGCAGACCTCATTTTTTACTCCAATATTACGGTACCCCACTTTATTACAGTGACAGACCACAACCCAATATTACTGTACCTCACTGTATTACAGACTGACAGACCACAATCCAATATTACTGTACCCCACTGTATTACAGAGTGAGAGACCACAACCCAATATTACTGTGCCCCACTGCATTACAGTGACAGACCACAACCCAATATTACTGAGCCTGACTGTATTACAGTGACAGACAACAACCCAATATTACTATGCCCACTGTATTACAGTGACAGACAACAACCCAATATTACTGTGCCCCACTGTATAACAGACTGACAGACCACAACCCAATATTACTGTGCCCCACTGTATTACAGACTGACAGACCATAGCCCTATATTACTGTAATCGACTGTATTAGACTGACAGACCACAACACAATATTACTGCACCCTACTATATTACAGTGACAGACCACAACCCAATATTTCTGCACCCCACTGTATTACAAACTGACAGACCACAACCCAATATTACTGTACCCACCTGTATTACAGACTGACAGAGCACAGGGCGGCACGGTGGCACAGTGGAGGGCGGCACGGTGGCACAGTGGTTAGCACTGCTGCCTCACAGCGCCTGTAGACCTGGGTTCAATTCCCGACTCAGGCGACTGACTGTGTGGAGTTTGCACGTTCTCCCCGTGTCTGCGTGGGTTTCCACCAGGTGCTCCGGTTTCCTCCCACAGTCACAAAGATGTGCGGGTCAGGTGAATTGGCCAAGCTAAATTGCCCGTAGTGATAGGTAAGGGGTAAATGTAGGGGTAAGGGTGGGTTGCACTTCGGCGGGTCGGTGTGGACTTGTTGGGCCGAAGGGCCTGTTTCCACACTGTAAGTCTAAGTCTAAGTCTAAGTCTAAGTCTAAGAACCCAATATTACTGTACCACACTGTATTAAAGACAGGCAGACAACAACCCAAGATTACTGTGCCCCACTGTATTACAGACTGACAGACCACAACCAAATATTACTCTACCCCACTGTATTACAGAGTGACAGACCACAACCCAATGTTACTATACCCCACTGTATTACAGACTGACAGACCACAACCCAATATTACTGTGCCTCACTGTATTACAGTGACAGAACCAAACCCAATATTACTGTGCCCCGCTGTATTACAGACTGACAGCCCACAAACCCAATATTACTGTATCCCACTCTATTACAGACTGACAGACCACAACCCAATATTACTGTACCCCACTGTATTACAAACTTACAGACCAAACCCAATATTACTGTACCCACTGTATTACACACAGACAGAGCAACAACACAATATCACTGTACCCTCTTGTAATGCAGACTGACGGACCACAACCCAATATTAATGTGTCCCACTGTATTACTGACTGACAGACCACAACCCAATGTTACTGTATCCCACGGTATTGCAGTGACAGACCACAACCCAATGTTACTGTGCCTCACAGTATTACAGACTGACAGACCACAAGCCCATATTACTGTACCCCACTGTATTACAGACTGACAGAACACAACTCAATATTACTGTGCCTCATAGTATTACAGACTAAGAGACCACAACCAAAAATTACTCTACCCCACTGTATTACAGACTGACAGACCACAAACCCAATATTACTGTACCCCACTGCATTACAGACTGACAGACCACAACCCAATATTACTGTACACCACAGTATTACAGAGTGACAGACCACATCCCAATATTACTGTGTCTCACTATATTACAGACTGACAGCCCACAAACCCAATATTACTGTGCCCCACTGTATTACAGACTAACAGACCACAACCAAATATTACTGTACCCCACTGTATTACAGACTGACAGACCACAACCAAATATTACTCTACCCCACTGTATTACAGAGTGACAGACCACAACCCAATATTACTGTGTCTCACTTTATTACAGACTGACAGCCCACAAACCCAATATTACTGTGTCTCACTGTATTACAGACTGACAGACCACAACCAGGTAAATAGTGCTGTGAGGAAGGCATATGGTGTACTGGGCTTTATTGGCAGAGGAATTGAGTTCCGGAGTCCTGAGGTCATGTTGCAGTTGTATAAGACTCTGGTGAGGCCTCATCTGGAGTATTGTGTGCAGTTTTGGTCGCCATACTATAGGAAGGATGTGGAAGCTTTAGAACGAGTGCAGAGGAGGTTTACCAGGATGTTGCCTGGAATGGTAGGAAAATCTTATGAGGAAAGGCTGAGGCACTTGGGGCTGTTCTCATTGGAGAAGAGAAGGTTTAGGGGAGATCTGATAGAAGTGTATAAGATGATTAGGGGTTTAGATAGGGTAGATACTAGGAACCTTTTACCGCTAATGGAGTCAGGTGTTACTAGGGGACATAGCTTTAAATTAAGGGGTGGTAGGTATAGGACAGATGTTAGGGGTAGATTCTTCACACAGCGGGTTGTGAGTTCATGGAATGCCCTGCCCGTATCAGTGGTGAACTCTCCTTCTTTATGGTCATTTAAGCGGGCATTGGATAGGCATTTGGAAGTTATTGGGCTAGTATAGGTTAGGTAGGATTCGGTCGGCGCAACATCGAGGGCCGAAGGGCCTGTACTGCGCTGTATCCTTCTATGTTCTATGTTCTATGTAACCCAATATTACTATACCCCACTGTATTACAGACTGACAGACCACAACCCAATATTACTGTGCCTCACTGTATTACAGTGACAGAACCACACCCAATATTACTGTATCCCACTCTATTACACACTGACAGACCACAACCCAATATTACTGTACCCCACTGTATTAAAGACTGACAGACCACAACCCAATGTTACTGTGCCCCACTGTATTACAGACTGACAGAGCACAACCCAATATTACTGTACCACACTGTATTAAAGACTGACAGACAACAACCCAATATTACTGTGCCCCACTGTATTACAGACTGACAGAGCATAACCCAATATTACTGTACCACACTGTATTAAAGACTGACAGACCACAACCCAATATTATAGTACCCCACTTTATTAGAGTGACAGAACACAAACCAATATTACCGGACCCCACTGCTATACAGTGACACACCACAACCCAATATCATTGTGCCCCACTGTATTACAGTGACAGGCCACAACCCAATATTACTGTACCCCACTGTATTGCAGACTGACAGACCACAACCCAATATTATAGTACCCCACTTTATTACAGTGACAGAACACAAACCAATATTACTGGACCCCACTGCTATACAGTGACACACCACAACCCAATATCATTGTGCCCCACTGTATTACAGTGACAGGCCACAACCCAATATCACTGTACCCCACTGTATTACAAACTGATAGACCACAACCCACTATTACTGTGCCCCACTGTATTACAGACTGACAGAGCGCACCCCAATATTACTGTGCCCCAATGTATTACAGTGACAGAACACAACCCAATATTACTGTGCCCCACTGTATTACAGACTGACAGACCACAACCCAATATTACGGTACCCCACTTTATTACAGTGACAGACCACAACCCAATATTACTGTACCTCACTGTATTACAGACTGACAGACCACAATCCAATATTACTGTGCCCCACTGTATTACAAACTGACAGACCACAACCCACTATTACTGTATTACAGATGACAGAGCACACCCCAATATTACTGTGCCCCAATGTATTACAGTGACAGAACACAACCCAATATTACTGTGCCCCACTGTATTACAGACTGACAGACCACAACCCAATATTACGGTACCCCACTTTATTACAGTGACAGACCACAACCCAATATTACTGTACCTCACTGTATTACAGACTGACAGACCACAATCCAATATTACTGTGCCCCACTGTATTACAGTAACAGACCACAACCCAATAATAATGTACCCCACTGTATTACAGAGTGAGAGACCACAACCCAATATTACTGTGCCCCACTGTATAACAAACTGACAGACCACTACCCAATATTACTGTGCCCCACTGTATTACAGACTGACAGACCATAGCCCTATATTACTGTACCCGACTGTATTAGACTGACCGACCACAACCCAATATTACTCTGCCCTACTATATTACAGTGACAGACCACAACCCAATATTACTGCACCCCACTGTATTACAAACTGACAGAGCACACCCCAATATTACTGTGCCCCAATGTATTACAGTGACAGAACACAACCCAATATTACTGTACCTCACTGTATTACAGACGGACAGACCACAATCTAATATTACTGTGCCCCACCGTATTACAGACAGACAGACATCACCTAATACTACAGTGCCCCACTGTTTTACACACTGACAGACCACAACCCAAAATTACTGTGCCCCACTCTATTGCAGACTGACAGACCACAACCCAATATTACTGCACCCCAGTGTATTACAGTGACAGAGCACAACCCAATATTACTGTACCTCACTGTATTACAGACGGACAGACCACAATCCAATATTACTGTGCCCCACTGTATTACCGACTGACAGAACACAACCCAATATTACTATGTCCTACTGTATTACAGACTGACGGACCACAACCCAATATTACTCTGCCCTACTATATTACAGTGACAGACCACAACACAATATTACTGCTCCCCACTGTATTACAAACTGACAGAGCACACCCCAATATTACTGTGCCCCAATGTATTACAGTGACAGACCACAACCCAATATTACTGTGCCCCACTGTATTACAGATTGACAGACCATAGCCCTATATTACTGTACCTGACTGTATTAGACTGACAGACCACAACACAATATTACTGCGCCCTACTATATTACAGTGACAGACCACAACCCAATATTACGGCGCCCCACTGTATCACAAACTGACAGACCACAATCCAATATTACTGTACCCCACTGTATTACAGACTGACCGACCACAACCCAATATTACTCTGCCCTACTATATTACAGTGACAGACCACAACCCAATTTTACTGCGCCCCACTGTATTACAAACTGACAGAGCACACCCCAATATTACTGTGCCCCAATGTATTACGTGACAAAACACAACCCAATATTACTGTACCTCACTGTATTACAGACTGACAGACCACAATCCAATATTACTGTACCCCACTGTATTACAGACTGACAGAACACAACCCAATATCACTGTGTCCTACTGTATTACAGACTGACGGACCACAACCCAATATTACTCCGCCCTACTATATTACAGTGACAGACCACAACCCAATATTACTGTACCCCACTGTATTACAAACTGACAGAGCACACCCCAATATTACTGTGCCCCAATGTATTACAGACTGACAGAGCACAACCCAATATTACTTTGCCCCACAGCATTACAGACTGACAGACCACAACCTAATATTACTCTGCCCTACTATATTACAGTGACAGACCACAACCCAATATTACTGCGCCCCACTGTATTACAAACTGACAGAGCACACCCCAATATTACTGTGCCCCAATGTATTACAGTGACAGAACACAACCCAATATTACTGTGCCACACTATATTACAGACTGACAGACCACAACCTAATATTACTGTGCCCCACTGTATTACAGATTGACAGACCATAGCCCTATATTACTGTACCTGACTGTATTAGACTGACAGACCACAACACAATATTACTGCGCCCTACTATATTACAGTGACAGACCACAACCCAATATTACTGCGCCCCACTGTATTACAAACTGACAGACCACAACCCAATATTACTGTATCCCACTGTATTACAGACTGACAGACCACAACCCAATTTTACTGTACACCACTGTATTATAGTGACAGACGACAACCCAATATTACTGTGCCCCAGTGTATTATAGTGAGAGACCACAACCCAATATTACTGTACACCACTGTATTACAGACTGACAGACCACAACCCAACATTACGGTACCCCACTGTATTACAGACTAACAGAGCACAACCCAATATTACTGTGCCCCAATGTATTACAGTGACAGAACACAACCCAATATTACTGTGCCACACTGTATTACAGACTGACAGACCACAACCCAATATTACTGTGCCCCACTGTATTACAGACTAACAGACCATAGCCCTATACTACTGTAACCGACTGTATTAGACTGACAGACCACAACACAATATTACTGCGCCCTACTATATTACAGTGACAGACCACAACCCAATATTACTGCACCCCACTGTATTACAGACTGACAGACCACAACCCAATTTTACTGTACACCACTGTATTACAGACTGACAGGCTACAACCCAATATTACGGTACCCCACTCTATTGCAGACTGACAGACCACAACCCAATATTACTGCACCCCAGTGTATTACAGTGACAGACCACAACCCAATATTACTGTACCTCACTGTATTACAGACGGACAGACCACAATCCAATATTACTGTGCCCCACTGTATTACAAACTGACAGAACACAACCCAATATTACTGTGTCCTACTGTATTACAGACTGACCGACCACAACCCAATATTACTGTGCCCCAATGTATTACAGTGACAGACCACAACCCAATATTACTGTGCCCCACTGTATTACAGATTGACAGACCATAGCCCTATATTACTGTACCTGACTGTATTAGACTGACAGACCACAACACAATATTACTGCGCCCTACTATATTACAGTGACAGACCACAACCCAATATTACGGCGCCCCACTGTATCACAAACTGACAGAGCACACCCCAATATTACTGTACCCCAATGTATTACAGACTGACCGACCACAACCCAATATTACTCTGCCCTACTATATTACAGTGACAGACCACAACCCAATTTTACTGCGCCCCACTGTATTACAAACTGACAGAGCACACCCCAATATTACTGTGCCCCAATGTATTACGTGACAGAACACAACCCAATATTACTGTACCTCACTGTATTACAGACGGACAGACCACAATCCAATATTACTGTACCCCACTGTATTACAGACTGACAGAACACAACCCAATATTACTGTGTCCTACTGTATTACAGATTGACAGACCATAGCCCTATATTACTGTACCTGACTGTATTAGACTGACAGACCACAACACAATATTACTGCGCCCTACTATATTACAGTGACAGACCACAACCCAATATTACGGCGCCCCACTGTATCACAAACTGACAGAGCATACCCCAATATTACTGTACCCCAATGTATTACAGACTGACCGACCACAACCCAATATTACTCTGCCCTACTATATTACAGTGACAGACCACAACCCAATTTTACTGCGCCCCACTGTATTACAAACTAACAGAGCACACCCCAATATTACTGTGCCCCAATGTATTACGTGACAGAACACAACCCAATATTACTGTACCTCACTGTATTACAGACGGACAGACCACAATCCAATATTACTGTACCCCACTGTATTACAGACTGACAGAACACAACCCAATATTACTGTGTCCTACTGTATTACAGACTGACGGACCACAACCCAATATTACTCCGCCCTACTATATTACAGTGACAGACCACAACCAAATATTACTGCACCCCACTGTATTACAAACTGACAGAGCACACCCCAATATTACTGTGCCCCAATGTATTACAGTGACAGAACACAACCCAATATTACTGTGCCACACTATATTACAGACTGACAGACCACAACCTAATATTACTGTGCCCCACTGTATTACAGATTGACAGACCATAGCCCTATATTACTGTACCTGACTGTATTAGACTGACAGACCACAACACAATATTACTGCGCCCTACTATATTACTGTGACAGACCACAACCCAATATTACTGCGCCCCACTGTATTACAAACTGACAGACCACAACCCAATATTACTGTACCCCACTGTATTACAGACTGACAGACCACAACCCAATTTTACTGTACACCACTGTATTATAGTGACAGACGACAACCCAATATTACTGTGCCCCAGTGTATTATACTGAGATACCACAACCCAATATTACTGTACACCACTGTATTACAGACTGACAGACCACAACCCAATATTACGGTACCCCACTGTATTACAGACTGACAGAGCACAACCCAATATTACTGTGCCCCAATGTATTACAGTGACAGAACACAACCCAATATTACTGTGCCACACTGTATTACAGACTGACAGACCATAGCCCTATACTACTGTACCCGACTGTATTAGACTGACAGACCACAACACAATATTACTGCGCCCTACTATATTACAGTGACAGACCACAACCCAATATTACTGCGCCCCACTGTATTACAGACTGACAGACCACAACCCAATTTTCCTGTACACCACTATATTACAGACTGACAGGCTACAACCCAATATTACGGTACCCCACTGTATTACAGACTGACAGACCACAACCCAATATTACTGTGTCCCCTGTCTTACAGTAACAGACCACAACCCAAGATTACTGTGCCCCACTCTTCCAGAGTGATAGACTACAGCCCAGAATTACGGTACCCCACTGTTACACAGTGATAGACTACAACCCAAGATTGCTGTACCCCACTGTATTACAGTGACTGACCACAACCCAATATTACTGTACCCCGCTGTTACAGAGTGAAAGACCACAACCCAATATTACTGTAGCTCACTGTATTACAGTGACAGATGACAACCCAATAATATTATACCCTAATGTATTACAGACTGACAGATCACAACCCAATATACTCTACCCCACTGTATTATACAGTAAAATACCAGTATCTCTGCGATGTGCAGTGATGGACCAGGTCCCAATAGCTCAGTATTGTCCATGCTGATCATGTTAACGTTTGCCTGCATTTGTCCCATATCCATCCAGACCTTTCCCATTCATCTCCGCATCCAAATGTGTTTTTAATGTTGTACCTGTTCCCACAGCTGCAAATGTGTTGCTGGTCAAAGCACAGCAGGCCAGGCAGCATCTCAGGAATAGAGAATTCGACGTTTCGAGCATAAGCCCTTCATCAGGAATAAGAGAGAGAGCCAAGCAGGCTAAGATAAAAGGTAGGGAGGAGGGACTAGGGGGAGGGGCGATGGAGGTGGGATAGGTGGATGGAGGTCAAGGTGAGGGTGATAGGCCGGAGTGGGGTGGGGGTGGCGAGGTCAGGAAGAGGATTGCAGGTTAGGAGGGCGGTGCTGAGTTGAGGGAACCGACTGAGACAAGGTGGGGGGAGGGGAAATGAGGAAACTGGAGAAATCTGAGTTCATCCCTTGTGGTTGGAGGGTTCCCAGGCGGAAGATGAGGCGCTCCTCCTCCAGCCGTCGTGTTGTTGTGTTCTGCCGGTGGAGGAGTCCAAGGACCTGCATGTCCTTGGTGGAGTGGGAGGGAGAGTTAAAGTGTTGAGCCACGGGGTGATTGGGTTGGTTGGTTCGGGCGGCCCGGAGGTGTTCTCTGAAGCGTTCCGCAAGTAAGCGGCCTGTCTCACCAATATAGAGGAGGCCACATCGGGTGCAGCGGATGCAATAGATGATGTGTGTGTGGAGGTACAAGTGAACTTGTGGCGGATATGGAAGGATCCCTTGGGGCCTTGGAGGGAAGTGAGTGTGGAGGTGTGGGCGCAAGTTTTACATTTCCTGCGGTTGCAGGGGAAGGTTACATTTCCTGCGGTTGCAGGGGAAGGTTTACATTTCCTGCGGTTGCAGGGGAAGGTTTACATTTCCTGCGGTTGCAGGGGAAGGTTACTCCACCACTTCCTCAGGACGCTCACTCCCCACCTGAGCCGCTCTCTGTGGAGAAAGGCTGCCCTTGTATCTTGCTGAAAACCTTCTCCTCTCACCTTCAAAATACACTCCAAATTTTGAAATCTCCCAACTGCCATCCACCTTAGTAATACCCATCAGGTCACCCCTCATTCTCCTCAATCTCACCTTACTTTTATATCCCAAACCCTCCATTCCCAGCAACATCCTGGTCAATCCTGTCTGAACCCTCTCGTGTTTAATAATATCCTTCCTATAACAGGGCAACCAGAGCTGCACTCCAGAAAAGGCCTCACTAATGTCCTGTACCATCTCAACATGACGTTCCCAACACCCACACTCAATGCTCTGAATAATAAAGACAAGTGTACTAAACACCTTCTTAACCACCCTGTCTACCTCTTGGAGTTATAGGGATCTATGGAAACAGACCCTTCGGTCCAACCCGTCCTTGCCGACCAGATATCCCAACCCCATCTAGTCCCAACTGCCAGCACCCGGCCCATATCCCTCCAAACCCTTCCTATTCATATACCCATCCAAATGCCTCTTAAATGTTGCAATTGTACCAGCCTCCACCACTTCCTCTGGCAGCTCATTCCATACACGCACCACCCTCTGTGTGAAAAAGTTGCCCCTTAGGTCTCTTTTATATCTTTCCCCTCTCACCATAAACCTATGCCCTCTAGTTTTGGACACCCCGACCCCAGGGAAAATACTGTCCGTGCCCCTCATAATTTTGTAAACCTCTATAAGGTCATCCTTCAGCCTCCAAAGCTCCAGGGAAAACAGCCCCAGCCTGTTCAGCCTCTCCCTGTAGCTCAGATCCTCCAACCCTGGCAACATCCTTGTAAATCTTTTCTGAACCCTTTCAAGTTTCACAACATCTTTCCGATAGGAAGGAGACCAGAATTGCACACAATATTCCAACAGTGGCCTGACCAATGTCCTGTACAGCCGCAACATGACCTCCCAACTCCTGTCTCAATACTCTTGACCAATAAAGGAAAGCATACCAAACACCTTCTTCACTATCCTATCTACCTGTGACTCCACTTTCAAGGGGCTATGAACCTGCATTCCAAGGTGTCTTTGTTCAGCAACACTCCCTAGGACCTTACCATTAAGTGTATAAGTACTGCTAAGATTTGCTTTCCCAAAATGCAGCACTTCATATTTATCTGAATTAAACTCCATTTGCCACTTCTCAGCCCATTGGCCCATCTGGTCCAGATCCTGCTGTAATCTGAGGTAACCCTTTTTGCTGTCCATTACTCCTCCAATTTTGGTGTCATCTGCTCGCATCCAAATCATTTACATAAATGACAAAAAGTAGAGGGCCCAGCACCGATCCTTGTGGCACTCCACTGGTCACAGGCCTCCAGTCTGAAAAACAACCCTCCACCACCACCCTCTGTCTTCTACCTTTGAGCCAGTTCTGTATCCAAATGGCTAGTTCTCCCTGTATTCCGTGAGATCTAACCTTGCTCACGGTCTCCCATGGGGAACCTTGTCAAACGCCTTACTGAAGTCCGTATAGATCACATCTACTGCTCTGCCCTCATCAATCCTCTTTGTTATGTCCTCAAAACAATCAATCAAGTTTGTGAGACATGATTTCCCACGCACAAAGTGATGTTGACTATCCCTAATCAGTCCTTACCTTTCCAAAAACATGTACATCCTGTCCCTCAGGATTCCCTCCAACAACTTGCCCACCACTGAGGTCAGGCTCACCGGTCTACAGTTCCCTGGCTTGTCTTTACCGCCCTTCTTAAACAATGGCACCATATTAGCCAACCTCCAGTCTTCCGACACCTCACCTGTGACTATTGATGATACAAATATCTCAGCAAGAGGCCCAGCAATCACTTCTCTAGCTTCCCACAGAGTTCTCGGGTACACCTGATCAGGTCCTGGGGATTTATCCACCTTTAACCGTTTCAAGACATCCAGCACTTCCTCCTCTGTAATCTGGACATTTTGCAAGATGTCACCATCTATTTCCCTACAGTCTATATCTTCCATATCCTTTTCCACAATAAATACTAATTCAAAATACTCATTTAGTATACCCCCCATTTTCTGTGGCTCCACACAAAGGCTGCCTTACTGATCTTTGATGGGCCCTATTCTCTCCCTAGTTACCCTTTTGTCCTTAATGTATTTGTAAAATCCCTTTGGATTCTCCTTAATTCTGTTTGCCAAAGCTATCCCATGTCCTCTTTTTGCCTTCCTGATATCCCTCTTAAGTATACTCCTACTACCTTTATACTCTTCTAAGGATTCACTCGATCTATCCTGTCTATACCTGACATATGCTTCCTTCTTTTTCTTAACCAAACCCTCAATTTCTTTCGTCATCCAGCATTCCCTATACCTACCAGCCTTCCCTTTCACCCTGACAGGAATATACTTTCTCTGGATTCTTGTTATCTCATTTCTGAAGGCTTCCCATTTTCCAGCTGTCCCTTTACCTGCGAACATCTGCCTCCAATCAGCTTTCGAACGTTCTTGCCTAATACCGTCAAAATTGGCCTTTCTCCAATTTAGAACTTCAACTTTTAGATCTGGTCTATCCTTTTCCATCATTATCTTAAATCTAATAGAATTATGGTCGCTGGCCCCAAAGCACTCCCCCACTGACACCTCAGTCACCTGCCCTGCCTTATTTCCCAAGAGTAGGTCAAGTTTTGCACCTTCTCTAGTAGGTACATACACATACTGAATCAGCAAATTGTCCTGTACACACTTAACGAATTCCTCTCCATCTAAACCTTTAACACTATGGCAGTCCCAGTCTATGTTTGGAAAGTTAAAATCCTCTACCATAACCACCCTATTATTCTTACAGATAGCTGAGATCTCCTTACAAAGTTTGTTTCTCAGTTTCCCTCCGAATATTGGGGGGTCTATAATACAATCCCAATAAGGTGATCATCCCTTTCTTATTCCTCAGTTCCACCCAAATAACTTCCCTGGATGTATTTCCGGGAATATCCTCCCACAGCACAGCTGTAATGTTATCCCTTATCAAAAATGCCACTCCCCCTCCTCTCCTGCCCCCTTTCTATCCTTCCTGTAGCATTTGTATCCTGGAACATTAAGCTGCCAGTCCTGCCCATCCCTGAGCCATGTTTCTGTAATTGCCATGATATCCCAGTCCCATGTTCCTAACCATGCCCTGAGTTCATCTGCCTTCCCTGTTAGGCCCCTTGCATTGAAATAAATGCAGTTTAATTTATTAGTCCTACCCTGTCCCTGCCTGCCCTGACTGTTTGATTCACTTCTGTTCTCAACTGTACCAGTCTCAGATTGATCTCTTTCCTCACTATCTAGTGACACAACTTTGAAAGAATTATGTCCCTGGGTCTGTCTGGTGTACATAACTACCCAGGGCCCGACCATTAACTGTATGAATCCTGTACTGGGTTGTTTTCCCCAAAATGCAATTCCTTAGATTTATCCAAATTAAACTCCATCTGCCACTCCTCAGCCCATTGACCCAATTGATCGCTGTCTCTCTGTTATCTTCACTGTCCCCCATTTCCCCAATTCTGGAGTCACCTGCAAACTTACTAACCATACCTCCTATATTCTCATCCAAATCATTCATCTAAATGACAAACAAAAGTGGACCCAGCTCTGATCCCTGAGGAACACCGCTGGTCACAGACCTCCAGTCTGAAAAACATCCCTCCTCCAGCACTCCCTGTCTCCTGCCATGAAGCCAATTTTGTATCTAATTGGCAAGTTCACCCTGAATCCCTTGGGATCTAACTTTACTCATTAGCCTACCCTGGGGAACCTTATCAAAGGCTTTACTAACGCCTAAGTAAACAAAGCATATGGACAAGCATATGGAGGTTATTGGGCTAGTGTAGGTTAGGAAGGCTTCTGTCGGCGCAACATCGAGGGCCGAAGGGCTTGTACTGCGCTGTATTTTTCTATGTTCTATGTTCTAAAGCCTACTGCTCTATCTTCAATAATCTTTTCAGTCACTTCTTCAAAAATCTTAGTCAAGTTTGTGAGACACAATTTCCCTCAGACAAAGCCACGCTGGCTCTTCCTATTCAGTCCTCACCTCTCCAAATGTATGTAAATCCTAACGCTCAGACTCCCCTCCAACAGCTTCCCCACCACCGATATCAGACTCACAGGTCTGCAGTGCCCAGGCTTCACCTTAAATAAAGGTCCAACATTTGCCACCCTCCAGTTCTCTGGCATCTCACCCATGGCTGTAGGTTGTACAAGTATCTCTGCTCGAGGTCTTCCCTAATTATATCTTCCCTAACTTCCCACAAAGTCCGGGGATACACTTGATCAGGTCTGAGAGATTTTGCCATCTTTATAGAGGGACAGAGTAGGACACAATCCGACTGTTTCGCAACGTTATACAGCGACTGTCCAGAACACAAAATGACTGTACCCCACGACATACAGTGACACACCAGGCACAACACTGTTGTACTCTAGATGAGTGTGTGGTGATGGAAAAGCACAGCAGGTCAGGCAGCATCCGAGGAGCAGGAGACTCGACTTTTGCCTGAAACGTCGATTCTCCTGCTGTGCTTTTCCAGCACCACTCTAATCTTGACCCTGACCTCCAGCATCTGCAGTCCTCACTTTCTCCTGCAACACTGCTGTTCCTCAATATTACACAGTGACAGACCAGGACACAATATTACTGTATCCCAGTGTTATACAGACAGATCCTGTACCCACCAGTTCCATGCCCCAGTGTTATGCCCGCAGACTTGTGCCCACTGGTATTTTCCCCAGTGTCAAAGAACAGGAGACCTTTCTCCCAGGTTTTGCACTGTTACAGGACGTATGGATCTGATGCTCTGCTGGTGTCTTGCTGCATTGAATTGACCCTGAAATACACTGGGCTGGGAACAATGTTGGGAGATTGATCACTTGTAGATTCACAATGAGATTGGGGCAGTATCAGGCCAACTGCTGTCTGGAAAGCAACACAAGGAGGGAGGTGTGTGAGCTGAGGGAGAGCTGGGTCATCTTACCCGGATTATCCACTCCCAAAAGTCAAGCTTCCCTTTAGTATCCCAAACAGCGAAGTGAAAATAAATATGATCCACTTCAACGGTGAAGTTACAGCCTTCAATGTGGCTGACTGCGTTTTATTAACGGGAGTGTAATTACAATCTCCAGCTAATTGAGAAAGAAACATAACTGCGCTCAATTACAGGGAGGGGAGCAATAAACGGAGCCTTTTTATAGCAGGACTTTGACACAAGCTCCTGTCCCTGTAACACACAATGAAGGAACAGAGTCTGTTACCTGGGGCAGTCTGATGGTTAAAGGGATCATTCCCAGGAGCAGGCAGCCCCCGAACATCGCCAGAGACAGCAGGATGATAGTGATCGCTCCATCCATCGCCTCTCGGTCTCTCTGCACTCAGCAGGCGGCCGCAAACTCGCCCTCAGCTCCCATCGCCTCCACCTCCGGCTCCGCCAAACTTTCAATGAAACTTTTCCCAAACTTTCAGCCCATCCACGTCGCCTCACCGCGGAATGTTGCAAAATACCGCCACCTGCTGGGAGAGAGGGGAACTGCAAGGGGGGGCGCCGCCCGCTGGGAGAGAGGGGAACTGCAAGGGGGGGCGCCGCCCGCTGGGAGAGAGGGGAACTGCAAGGGGGCGCCACCCGCTGGGAGAGAGGGGAACTGCAAGGGGAGCGCCGCCCGCTGGGAGAGAGGGGAACTGCAAGGGGAGCACCCCCGTTTGGGGAGAGGGGAGCGTCACCCGCTGGGAGAGAGGGGAACTGCAAGGGGAGCGCCACCCGCTGGGAGAGAGGGGAACTGCAAAGGGAGCGCCACCCACTGGGAGAGAGGGGAACTGCAAGGGGAGCGCCGCCCGCTGGGAGAGAGGGGAACTGCTAGGGGAGCACCCCCGTTGGGGGAGAGGGGAACTGCAAGGCGGGCGCCACCCGCTGGGAGAGAGGGGAACTGCAAGGGAGGCGCCACCCGCTGGGAGAGAGGGGAACTGCAAGGGGGCGCCACCCGGTGGGAGAGAGGGGAACTGCAAGGGGAGCGCCACCCGGTGGGAGAGAGGGGAACTGCAAGGAGGGCGCCCCCCGTTGGGGGAGAGGGGAACTGCAAGGCGGGCGCCACCCGCTGGGAGAGAGGGGAACTGCAAGGGAAGCGCCACCCGCTGGGAGAGAGGGGAACTGCAGGGGGTCACAGCGCTCCCAGTGGGGAAGAGGGGAACTGCAGGGGGTCGGAGCGCCCCCTGGTGGTTGAACCTTCAGGAAGCTGCGGAGTTACACATCCCAGTTTGTTCCTGAGTAATCCTGAAGGATCTTATAGAGGTTTAAAAATCATGAGGGGCATGGATAGGATTTTCCCTGGATCGGGGAGTCCAGAACTAGCGGGGCATAGGTTTAGGGTGAGAGGGGAAAGATATAAAAGGGACCTAAGGGGCAACGTTTTCACACAGAGGGTGGTACGTGTATGGAATGAGCTGCCAGAGGAAGTGGTGGAGGCTGGTACAATTGCAACATTTAAGAGGCATCTGGATGGGTATATGAATAGGAAGGGTTTGGAGGGATATGGGCCGGGTGCTGGCAGGTGGGACTAGATTGGGTTGGGATATCTGGTCAGCATGTACAGGTTGGACCGAAGGGTCTGTTTCCATGCTGTACATCTCTATACAAATACTGCCTTGACACTGGAGGTCAGGTCCTGTGTTGTTTATTACCCTGTATTTGTTTGTTATGTTGTACGTTGTACTAATTGTGTATTATCCTGTATATGACTGTACTTTATTATCCAGTGGTTATATAGTTCTGCATTCGTGCATTGTTCATTTTATGTGAATTTTACTGTTTGTTCATTATTCAATATATTCGAACATAGAACATAAAACAGTACACCTGATGGTTCAATTGCACCCTCCCCCCTCCCAAGAATTGCTTTGTGCCATGTGGTTTTCTTTACTGTCAGGTATATTGGGTTACACTTTTTATCGGGACAATCGCGAGCTGGTCGGAAGGGGGGGTCCGGTGTACTGTGACAAGACCATTATACCAAGTACCATCCCCAAGGCCATCCCCATAGGACTTAAGATGTATCTTAGAGCTACGGTACTGTCTCTGATTATCTACATCCCCACAATTTACTAAGCTGCATGCATCAGTGTCTATTACTTGTGGATTATCAGACTCAGGAACCGTTAATAATACATATGAAAATGATATTTGACAAAATCCTAATACTAAGAGGGCTAGCATCATGACTCTAAGCATTCCCAGTACTCTAAACATCATGCTGAAACACAAAACGACTTAATATAAAATCCTACAGAAATAATCCCGCACTCGTGTCGCCACTGTGTAATCAGTTACTCAAAGTCTCTTTAGCCTGAGTTTCAGCGGGTCTTGTGTTGATTCGGCTGTCCAGACTTCTTCCTCAACTGGAGATTCCACTGGCCCTTTGATCCGAGTGTAGTGAGTCCAGCCTTTCTCCCCCGTCCTTATCGCTGTTTCGGTCAAAAGAGCCTGGTACGGCCCTTCCCAGTCCGGCTGCAATTTAGTCTCTGTCCATGATTTTACTCAGACCCAATCTCCCAGCTGGATGGGATGAACAGAGGGGCAGAGTCTATGCCAATAAACGCTGTTTCCTGAGGAAAGACAGAGAGGAGGACAAACCCAGTATATACTTCTTTAAGAACAAATCTTGAGTTTCTGGGATCGGCAGTGGCCAGAGATAGGAACTTCCCGAGGAGCTGGGACAGTAGGTATTAGGGAATAAACCACCACTTCCTGTGGCTTCAGGGCTGCTTCTTTCGTTATCTCATCAGGCAGTAATGTAGCTTTCCAGTCTTTAATTAACAACGAATTAATGCAGTCATGTTTTAAATTAACCAGGAATCAATATTCATGAGGCTGCATGAAGGGATCCTGTCAATTAATATTGATTCAGGCTAACACAATCGATTAATTATAAATGTTAATTATTAATTATATATTATATAATTCTAAAAATCATTATCTGTAATTCAGGATGGAAACGCAACAAATGACCAAAACATTTTTAAAACGGTAACTGTGCAGTTCTGTTTGTTTACCCGTCCCTTGTGCTTTCTCACTCTGTTTGTGTAATTGTTATGCTTGAACACATTCATTTTTAAGAACCTCAACAGATTCCATCGCACCATTTGCAGTTAATTCAGTCCCAGTTTGGTGGCAGTATTTTGTCATGAGCACAAAACTGATTCTTCGTGCCTCTCATCACAAAACTGTCGCCATAGTCGAATTAACTCTTTCGTTCCCACTGCCTTGGGCTTAAACGTTAAGGATGACCTTACTGCCCCTGTATCGACGAGGAAAGCTACATCCTCTTTGTAAGGTCCCACCTTTAAATTTATCAAGGGTTCCTGGTGGGTCCCTGGGGGCAGGTACGCCTGACACCTCTATTTTCATCAAGGTTCATAAATGGCACTGCCTTTACTTCCTTTTTCAAATCTGGACACTCTCTCTTAAAGTGACCCGTCCTTTCACAGTAATAACATCCCGCCTGTGGGGATTCCCACTTCGATCCTTGTTCGTCTCCAGCAGACCCCGGAACATCTCCTCCCTGACCATTCCGGTTTCTTGCTCCTTTTAGTTTTGTCCTTTGTTGTATTATCTCATCAGCCGTGGGCGAGCATTATTTTTGCCTTTTGTTTCTACTTCTCATGTTACGTTGCCAGATCAATTGCTGACCCAATTTAACCAACAGAACAGCCTTCGGGCCACCTAATGGCTATTCTTCATCACCCGATGTTTTATTTAGACCTTGAGAATTTTTTTTTAAAGAAATATTGCAATATTTCTAGCTCCCCATAACTTCAAACACCAATTCATCAATTCATGCTTGACTAACTTTAAAGCCTGTTCCTAACTTGTAAATATATTTATATATTTACATTCATTTATTCAGTATTCAATATTTAAAATGTAAAATGCATACAGTTCCCAACTTTGAAATCCACTATAATTAAACAGTTTTAGTCCCTTAATTTAAATCCAAAATTACACGATAATACGTGGCTTGGAAAGGGTGGACGCTAGGAAATTGTTTCCGTTAGGCGAGGAGACTAGGACCCGTGGACACAGCCTTAGAATTAGAGGGGGTCAATTCAGAACAGAAATGCGGAGACATTTCTTCAGCCAGAGAGTGGTGGGCCTGTGGAATTCATTGCTGCAGAGTGCAGTGGAGGCCGGGACACTAAATGTCTTCAAGGCCGAGATTGATAGATTCTTGATGTCACGAGGAATTAAGGGCTACGGGGAGAATGCTGGTAAGTGGAGTTGAAATGCCCATCAGCCATGATTGAATGGCGGAGTGGACTCGATGGGCTGAATGGCCTTACTTCCACTCCTATGTCTTATGGTCTTATGGTTTTCTTAAGTAGTCCTGACCAATCATTGCTCAATTACAATGCTATAGGTCGTGAAATAATCAGAGCCGCCTTAAAATAATTTGTCTATTCATGAACAATGGCTGAATCCAAGGTCACGGATATTAACCATAGGATTATGTTTTTACTACAATCTAATGTTGAACTGAAACTTCAACTGTCCTCCATAAATCACTTTTATGTAAGGATAAAAGAGATTAGTTAGAAACTGATAGTAAGGCAGTCATGACCTGTAAAAAAGAACAGGAGTTATCATTTTTTTTCATAATCTCTATAGAATCCTTAATCTTAAAAGAAATCATGTTAAGTTCCCATAATAAAAATCAGATTCAAAACAGTCCCAGATCTCAAGCTCCAGGGAATAAAGTGCAAACATTTAATCACCAACAAACAAATGTACATTCAAACCGAATCACAAAGGGTTCAACTTGCTACCAGCTGTACAGCTCTTGTCGTTCTCTCTCACACACTGTATCTCACCGACACTTCCTGAGCTTCCCACAACAACACCTCTGGGTGCTCCTCACTTCAGCTCTCTATCTTTGGAATATGTTTCTGGATGTCTGGCCATGATTTAGTTACAAAGTCTACCCTCAGTAGCCCTTCAGCCACTAACCCTTCCCACTTGAAGCGTAATCTGATTCCTCCTGACTGTAAGGCTGTTTTTCATTGACATATAAATTCAGATATTTACAAACCCAATCTTCATCCAACCCGTACTTTGGCCAGAAGATGGCGGGACGAGGAATGGATTCCTTAGTCCATACAAAGCAACAATATTTAATCGTCTTTTTCCCTTGTACAAGTATTATTTTCCAATTCCACAACATCCTGCCCAACGGACTTTCTGGAGGTATGTTGTAAGAGACCCCGCCTCCATTTCCATTGCTTTGTTCTTCTTCTGTTTTCCCGGAGGCTTTTTCCTTACCCACGGCACAACCCATATTGAGTTCCTTCGTTAGTCCCTTATTAACTACTAAAACGCAATCCCGGCCACCAAGGCAGTACTTAAAAGTCAATTTTCTTACCTTGGTCTGTGCACAGAGTAGCCTGGCCCCTTTTTGCCGTATTTTCTATCGACCTCCTTTCACTCTCTGAATCAGATGTCTCTCTTGTGGGATTCGTACCAGTCACCCAAGGAAGTGGACCAAACCGGGACACGAGACCGCTCCTCAATGGGGAATGGGATGTGACTTCCCAGTATACAAGGCCAGCCACTCCCCTCGGCGATGGAAGAACATCCCGGACGAGCCCCCAATTGTGAGATACAAAGCTCACTCACTTCAATAATTTCAGTCCGAGACAAGATCTGAATCAGTAGTGTCATTTATTTCACACTTGCACGTGGGTGCGATGTCCACTGTCCACAAGGCAGGGACAAAACACACCCTGAATTCAACGAATACACAATATTTATGTAATTTGGTTCCTTTTTTTTATCCCATTGCTCCTCCCCGTTTACATCTTCCCCTTCTCTAAGACCGGTACCCATTACTCCTGTTTATCTCTTGCCTTATCCGGCCTTGTCTGTGACAAAATGCTTATTTCTGGCCTCACAAGGCCATTTGACCACATCCAGCTGTGGGTCATTGTTAGGTACATCCTTTCTTCACCATTATCTACTCCCTCCATCTGTACCTCCCCCTACCATACTGATCCCCTATGACCTTTTAATTGGGGGTTGTTCCTGTGTTTCTGTAAAAGTGGGAAACAGATGTTTATACCTATTGTTTGTACAGGCGTATCGAGCTTAACTGCCTCCCCTCACAGCATCTTATCTAGTCGCCTGTAATATCTACCGTTGTTTTGCAGTCCTGTTTCATTCTAGCAAACATTTTTAGCTAACACAAAAAACAATTATGTATTTCCTCCAAATAGTTTCCATTTTAGTTGGCTCAGCTCCTGGCCTGAAACAATTACGCACTGGTGTGAGTTCATTGACCTTGCACAAGTAATTATAATTGCAGAAGTAACACTACTTTACCTACATCCCACAGCACCAGAACAGGCCATTTGGCCCACATGTCTGTGCTGACCGAGATGATATTCTAAACTAATCCCATCTGCCTGCACATGATCCATATCCCTCTATTCGATGTTCGTACACGTGTCTGTCCAAATACCTTTTCAATTTTGCTGAAATATCTCTTTCCATCACCTCTCCAACAGCAAGTTCCTCTCTGCGCAGGAAACCTGCCTCACACATCTCATTTAAACGCTACCCCTCTCAACTTCTGCCCCCTTGTATTTGACACTTCCACATGGGAAGGAGCACCCACTATCCACCCTATCTATAACTCTCCTCATTTTATATGTTTTTTATCAGATCGCCACCCTCAGCTTCCAATATTCTGGTGAAAACAGTTGAAGTTTCTCCAATCTCTCCTTATGGTTAATACACTCCAGTCCAGATATGACCCATCAAACCAGGTTTGCACTGTCTCTAAAAGCTCCACATCCCTGCACCACTGGGCCATGCAGACCTTACCCAATACGGTTAATGTCACCTGAACCAACGTTTCATACAGCTGCAGTCTACAGTGAGGTGCTGGAAAAGCACAGCAGGTCAGGCAGCAACTGAGGAGCAGGAAAAATCGACGTTTCAGGCATAAGCCCTTCATCAGGAATCCTGATTAAGGGTTTATACCTGAAACACTGATTCTCCTGCTCCTCGGATGCTGCCTGACCTGCTGTGCTTTTCCAGCACCTCACTCTCCTCTCTGCTTTCCAGCAGTGCGCACTTTCTCCTTTTATGCAGCGGCAAAATGACATCCCAACGTTGATACCTAAC
Source organism: Hemiscyllium ocellatum (assembly GCF_020745735.1). Lineage (NCBI taxonomy): Eukaryota > Metazoa > Chordata > Chondrichthyes > Orectolobiformes > Hemiscylliidae > Hemiscyllium > Hemiscyllium ocellatum. Next base: position 12,145,926 of record NC_083403.1, read on the forward strand.
ACCCTGGCTGATGGACAAACATGTCGGAAGCTTAGATTAGATTACTTACAGTGTGGAAACAGGCCCTTCGGCCCAACAAGTCCACACCGACCCGCCGAAGCGCAACCCACCCCTACCCCTACATTTTCCCCTTACCTAACACTATGGGCAATTTAGCATGGCCAATTCACCTGACCCGCACATCTTTGGACTGTGGGAGGAAACCAGAGCACCCGCAGGAAACCCACGCAGACACGGGGAGAACGTGCAAACTCCACACAGTCAGTCGCGTGAGGCAGGAATTGAACCCGGGTCCCTGGCGCTGTGAGGCAGCAGTGCTAACCACTGCGCCACCGTGCCTCTCTCATCACTTTATCCACATGCATTGCCACTTTCAGGGAGCGATGGACTTGCATCCCAAGATCCCTCTCTATATCAATGCTCCATTTACACTTACATGGTGAGCCCTCCCTCAGCTCCACATACTCCGTGCGGCCAATCAGGAGCAAGAGCTCAATGCGTTTCCTGTGTATGTCATCACCATGGAAACGGGCAGAGTGCCTGACTTGCTGTAGGTTTCAGGAGGATCACTCCATTTCTAACCTGGCCAATTAGAAACCAGTTACACGCCTGTACCCACGAGTCACCAACACCGGACTTCCCACTCACCCTCCCTGTTCTGAACAAACTACAAACGGTAATACGTGACCCACGCACTCGAACCTGACATTCCTCATTCAGTCTGCTCCCTGAGCAGCCAAAGCCGCCTGTCTCAGTCACAGCGTTACCCGGGTGCTTCGAGTTGGCATTCCCATCAATTCCCACCTCATTCCCAATCCGACTGACCCTGTCCCAATCCGACCATCCCCGATCCCACACCAACTGTCCCCAATCCCACTTGGACTGATCCACTCACCATCACTGACCTACTCACCAACACTGACACAATCACTATCACTGACCCACTCACCATCATTAATCCAATCACCTTCAATGATATAATCACCATTCTTGATCCACTCACCATCACTGACCCATTCACCATCACTTACCCACTCAACAACACTGATCCACTCACCATCTACTCACCAACACTGACACACTTACCATCACTGACACACTCACCATCACTGACCCATTCACCATCACTGACCCACTCACCATCACTGACCCACTCACCATCACTGACCCATTCACCATCACTGACCCACTCACCATCACTGACCCACTCACCAACACTGACACACTTACCATCACTGACCCACTCACCATCACTGACCCATTCACCATCACTGACCCACTCACCATCACTGACCCACTCACCATCACTGACCCATTCACCATCACTGACCCACTCACCATCACTGACACACTCACCATCACTGACCCACTCACCAACACTGACACACTTACCATCACTGACCCACTCACCATCACTGACCCACTCACCATCACTGACCCACTCACCATCACTGACCCACTCGACATCACTGACCCACTCACCATCACTGACCCACTCACCATCACTGACCCACTCACCATCAATGACCCACTCACCAACACTGACCCACTCACCATCACTGACCCCCTCACTATCACTGACCCACTCACCATCACTGACTCACTTGACATTACTGACCCACTCACCATCATTGATCCAGTCACCATCACTGACCCACTCACTGTCACTGACCCACTCACCAACACTGACCCACTCACCATCACTGACCCACTCACCATCACTGACCCACTCACCATCACTGACCCACTCGACATCACTGACCCCCTCACCATCACTGACCCCCTCACCATCACTGACCCCCTCACCATCACTGACCCACTCGACATCACTGACCCCCTCACCATTACTGACCCACTCGACATCACTGACCCACTCACCATCATTGACCCACGCACCATCACTGATCTAATCACCATCATTGATCCGCACACCATAAGTAATCCACCCGCCATCACGGATCCACTGGCCATCACTGACCCACTCACTATCATGCATCCAATCACCATCACTGATCAACTCAAGAAGAATCCATTCACCAGATCTGATCTACTCACCATCACAGGGAGCGTGCCAGAGGACTCCAAGTCAGCCAACTATTATTCAATAAGGGTGGTGGGGTAAACTTGGAAACTATGTGCCAGTCAGTCTCACATCAATGATCAGAAAACTCTTGGAGAAAGTTCTGAGGGACAAAATTAATCTCCACTTGGAAAGGCAAGGATTAATCAGGGATAGTAAGCATAGCTTTGTTCGGGGGACATCATTACTGACAAATTTGACTGAAATGTTTCGAGGATGTGACCTGGTGTGTAGTGCTGTTGTTTTCCACAAGGACTTCAATTAGGGTTTTAATAAGGTCTCATATAACAGACTGGTCTAAAAGCTACGAGCCCATGGGGTCCAGGGCAATATGATAAATTGTTTTTTGTGGGAAGAAGCAGTGGATGACGGTCAAAGTGTGTTTGTGTAACCAGGAGCCTGTGCCCAGTGATGTACCACAATGTTCAGAACTAGGACTCTCTGTTGGTTGTGTCCCTGAGTGATCCTAACGTGAATGATCTGTAAGTTCACAAAGAACATGAAAATTGGTGATGTCAAAAATAGTGAGGAAGAAGGGCTAGATGACAGGACCGATTTGGATATGGAGCACTGAAGGTGATTTACTGGGATGGAATCAATAGGATGATTTCCTTTGGTCCCTAAGATGGAGAACAGATGTGGAAAGGCCTCACCTGCACAGTGAGCACTGGATCTCTGACTGTTATTCCTGATGTTCCACATTCTCAGGGAATGCCTATGATTATTGCTGACAGATCTCCTGTTTGCCAGTGTGAGGAATGCACAAATGGAAATTTTGCCCATTGGTGAGGGTGATGAGTGCAGAATACTGTGGTTATCTCAGTCCCTCCCTCCCACATGAACTCTCTGCTATCAGCTTCATCACCGGGATGAAGATAATCTCTGCACTTGCTCCATTAAAACCATCGCTGTCTTACACCTTTACCAGGGGACCCCACTCCCCACAACCTTCCTTTATTCAAGACAATTCGTTCTTGTTGTGTAAACTCCACAGATTTCTGGTGCCTTCCTTGTTAATCTTCTCTGTACTCTCTCTGCTGAAGCTATCTCATTTTATATGATGGTGATCAGAACTCCGCTGAGATACAATTGTGGTGGAACACAGGTTCCACACAGGTTTCACATCCATGCCCTATCTTTCAAATATATTCCTCTACAATTAAACCATTGGTTAGTTCGCTTTTTAATGGCCAGGCTAATGTGTGGTACCCTTTCTAATAATTGGTGTGTCAATATTGCAATCCCCCTTCCACACTAAGACCTACAACTTTCCAATAGCATTGCTCTTTATTCAATTTTAATTCCCAATGATTGGCTAATTTACAAGCTTCAATATGTTTCTACTCAAGGTATTCATAGCTGTTATAAGACACTTTTGGATGCAGATGGGATTTGAACCTGGACCTCCTGGTCCAGATGTAGGGATACTAACACTGCACCATATCTGCAGTTGCATTGCTCTCTCTTATTTGCAGAAGTGCTCTTACACACAACTGAACATTTTGTTTCTCCATCATGTGTGATACTTTTTCATCTATTAACCACCCCTAGTAAAATCACCCAAATTTTCCAGCAGATTAGTTTATATGCAAAGCCCTGTAAGGACAATGCTGACCATCAATCTGCAAGTTTATGAATGTTCATATAACAGATTCACTGGGACGGGGTGGGGAGGGGAGGGGGGGCTCATAGAATATGAGTTCCCTGATTGGGGCTGTTAAACCGGTCACTCTGAGAGCTGGCTCTGAGCGAGCTGGATCAGTATCAAGGATTCTCCATGTGTAAATACAGGGGGCCTTGGTGACAGGAAACTGGCCTCTGTGGAATTATTCCAGTGGCGACAAGAGGAAAGCACGCTCCTGAAGAAATTCACTGACAACACTTACCTCAGAGTCATAGAGATGTACAGCATGGAGACAGACCCTTCGGTCCAACCCGTCCATGCCGACCAGATATCCCAACCCAATCTAGTCCCACTTGCCATCACCCAGCCCCATCTCCCTCCAAACCCTTCCTATTCATATACCCATCCAAATGCCTCTTAAATGTTGCAATTGTACCATCCTCCATCACACCCTCCTTGTAGCTCATTTCATACACGTACCACCCTCTGTATGAAAATGTTGCCCCTTAGGTCTCTTTTATATCTTTCCCCTTTCACCCTAAACCTATGCCCTCTAGTTTTGTACTCCCCCATCCCGGGAAAGAGACTTTGCCTATTTACCCAATCCATGCCCCTCATAATTTTATAGACCTCTATAAGGTCACCCCTCAGCCTCCAACGCGCCAGGGAAAACAGCCCCAGCCTGTTCAGCCTCTCCCTGTAGCTCAGATCCTCCAACCCTGGCAACATTTGTATAAATCTTTTCTGAACCCTTTCAAGTTTCACAACATTAGGAAGGAGACCAGAATTGCACGCAATATTCCAACAGTGGCCTAACCAATGTCCTGTACAGCCGCAACATGACGTCCCAACTCTTGTACTCAATACTCTGACCAATAAAGGAAAGCATATCATACACCTTTTTCACTATCCTATCCACTTTCAAGGAGCTATGAACCTGCACTCCAAGGTCTCTTTGTTCAGCAACACTCCCTAGGACCTTACCATTAAGTGTATAAGTCCTGCTAAGATTTGCTTTCCCAAAATGCAGCACCTCGCATTTATCTGAATTAAACCCCATCTGCCACTTCTTGGTTTTTGAGTTGGGGCAAGGATTTCTGGCATCATGCTGTCATTCAGGAAGCCTGACCTGTTCGATCCTGCCCTCGAAGGCTGGGCCCAGGATGTGGAAAGAATGTGTCACCTGTTTCAGACAAGTGACGGGGGGGGGGGGGGGGGGGGGAGTGAAAAACAGCAAGTAATTTTCCTGACAGCTTGTGGACCCGCAGCTTTTTCAGTTGTTAGGAGACTAACTGGCCGAGGCACCAGCTACTAAAACTGTTCAAGAGTTGACGGATTTAATTGAGGGACATTATGACCGCCAGCCTCCTCTAATTCTGAGACGCTACCAGTTTTACTCAACAATTTGAGAATCAAGGGAATCCATATCGGGATTTTTCACCAGGTTAAGACTCCTGGCAGAGGTATGTAATTTTGGATGAACCCTGAATGAGATGCTGACAGACCATGTGGCATTAATGATGTAACCATGCAGAAGTGTCTACGAGTTGAAACCCACCTGAACTTCAAACAGGAACTACAAATGGCTTTGCCAATGGAAAATGCAGCAAGGGGAGTATTGGAGTTACAGTGGAATTGGATACACTCGCTGGGCTGAATGAGCCGAGGGGGACATCACCGCAGTGAAGGCAATTGCCTTATGGGCAAAAGTAGAGGCAGAACTCGGGAGGCTGGGAAACGAAGGAATCATCAAACCAGAAAGGACAGCATCGAGCATACTGATTGTGAAGCCCGATAGGCCGGTTCGTCTTTGTGGGGATTTTAAGTAAATGGTAAACCACTCTTTGCAGCTGGATAAATACCCAATCCGTTGCACAGAGGATTTATATGTAAAGCTGTTATTCATGAAGCTGAATTTGAGCCATGCATACTTGCAATCAGATGAGGATTCCCAGACGTATGCTACAATTAATGCCCATTCAGGATTTGTACCAATATACCAGACTGCCATTTCAGATATTGTCAGCCTGTGCAGTTTTCAACGGATGATGGAGAACGTTTTACAAGGTGTACCCCAGGTCACTGTTTATCGATATAATGTGCTAATAACAGGGAAGACCAATAAGGAGCACACGGAGACCTTGGATAAAGTCCTTAAGCATTTCTCCCAGGCAGGCTAGGCACTTTCAAAGGGAAACATATGTGGTTCAGCCACACTCCAAATGATCTACCTGGGCAACAGAGTCAATAAGACTGGGTTACGAATGTTGGAAGGTAAGGTGTGCGCGATCACGTATGTACCAGAGCTTAGGTCTTCCCTTGGGCTGGTGAACTATTCCGGAAAATTCATACATAACCTGGCCTCCATCCTGGCACTTATAAAAGGGTCAGCCTTGGAAATAGTCGCTTAGCCAAGGCACAGCTTTCAGGGAAGTGAAGAAACAGTATCCTCCTCGAAGGTGGTGGCACACTGTGATCTAAGCAAGACTGATATTGTTGGATAAGGCTGAAGGAACTGAGAAGAGGCTTAACAATGGGCTGAAATGTGAATGAGGCATGCAGGTCTGCTAAGAGTTAAAACTGCAGCAAATCACTAACTGCTGGCTGTAGCAAATAAGGCAAACATTTGACCAAAACATTCAGAATTGGTCATGTGCAGGGATAATTCCAAACAAGGCACACATTTGGCACAGAGACTGGGGTATGAAAAGCCTGAAGAAATCCTTTTGTTCAGCATAACTTCAAAGATTAACGTTACAAGAAGTACCCTACATCCGGAGGTTTGGTGAAGACATCGAGCAGAGTTTCAGCCTGGCCAGCTGCCAACTCTGCTGGGTAAGAATGTTTGAGTTTAGTTCCAGAAATCAGGATTGTGCAAGACAGTGATTGAGATATCTCTAATAGGTAAACGTGTGTGTTATTTGTTTAAGTATTTAATAAACTAATTGTGGTTTTATAAAGCTCTAAAGTGTCTTCATTTATATGTGTACTGCTAACTCTCAGAGACAAGCGACAGAGTTGATTTGTGATTGCTCCCCCTATGGCACCAGGATAGTATGAGCTCATGCTTGGCCCAATGGAAAGCAATGCCCAATAGCATATACATCTCGGACTTTGGTTAATACAGAGCTTAAAACACCCAAATAGAGAAGGAAGGTTTGACACATATAGTTGGAGTCAGGAAGTTCCAACAAAACCTTTATGGATGTAAATATGTAATAATAATGGACCATAAACCCCTGCTGGGTCTACTTCAAGAGGACAATGCAGTGTCGCCCATAGCTTCAGACCTAATCCAGCGGTGGGCTGGAATACTAACAGTGTATAATTGCAAGTTGGAACACCATTTGGGAAGCCAAGTGGCAAATGCGGATGAATCGAGCCACCTCCCTCTGGCAGAGAGGCCGCCGGTGATATTGCCACTGGAAGAGTCCATGATGGTTTTAAATTTTCTGGTGACATGTCCAGTCACAGCTGACAATATGAGAGTTTGGAGTCAGAAAGATCCGGTCCTGACAAAACAGAAACAGCTGCTGGCGAGGAGGGAAACCACAGTGCCATCACACCCAGCACTGAAACCTTTTTTGACCCAGAGAAAGCAGATCACAGACAAGGACAGCGTATTACTATGGGAGCAAGAGTGATTGTCTCCAGCAGAGGTTGCTGCTAGACCCTGGCTGAACTCCCCCAGGGTCATTCAGGGGTTTCCAAAATGGAGATGTTGGTGAGAAGTGATGTCTCTGGCCAGGATTGGATGCAGACATAGCTGCGTTGGTAGGGCAATGCCCAGAGTGTCAACGAGGACTAAATCTCCCACCAGCAGCTCACCCATATTCATGGGAATGGCTGGCTGAACCCTGGACTCTGTTACACATTGACTATGCATGTCCTTTCATGGGCTCAATGGTTTTAGTCAGAGTGGATGCACATTCAAAGTGACTGGATGTGGATAGAGTTTATTAATCAAATATGGGGACGCTGATAGAAAAACTGCACACAGCTATTGCAATACACAGACTCCCAGACGTGTTGGGCACAGATAACGGGCCATCATTTATCAGCAGGAAATTTGAATATTTTCTAGTCAAATGGTATTGATACATAAGGACAGTTCCATACCATCCATCATCCAATGGTTGGGCAGAAAGAGCAGTCCAAACTTTGAAGGCAGACTTAAAGAAACACTGCACAGCTTCACTAGAAACCGAACTGTCCCGATTCCTGTCTAATTATAGGATCGCCCCTCATGCAACTGCAGGGAGAGCTCCAGCAGAGTTGCTAATGAGAAGCAGGTTAAATCTGATCGTCCCAGACCTGTGAGGGAGGATGTAACAGCATCAGGAATGCCAATGCACAAGACTCTGCCAAGTGAGAGAGACCGTTTACTTCAGGGGACAAAATGTGGTGTAGGAACCACAAGAATGGCGCTGCATGGGTAAGAGGTATGGTCCAGTGATGTGTAATGTTCAGGGAGGTGCGATGGTCCTGAACAAGCATGTGGACCATATGAAAGGGCAAACTTGCAAATGGTGTGGGAGCAAAACATGCCCGGGCGCCTCTACTGTCTTTCTGACTATTCCTGAACCTGTGGTGTCTCCCCCTCTGTCAAGCTTTGAAGTTACCTTGGAATCTGAGAGGGACACACTGGATGTCATCGCCTCAATGCCTTTGCCGCCTGAAGAGGAGAATGAATTTCTTCCGTGACTCTCTAGGTTCAAGAGGCAAACTACTGTGCGTTTCATACCGTCTGTATCAGAGGCAGAGTGGGACAAACCTGACCTGGTGCTAAAATGCCCCGGGGAGCTACGTAAACAAGAATCAACCTCGGTTCTTGGAACCAGAGGGGAAGTGATGTCGTGATTGTAATGAGGTCAGCCAGAAGGACCTCATAGAACAGGAGTTCCCTGATTGGGGCTTTTAAATTTGGTCCAGTCAGGGAGCCCTGGCTGACAGGTATAAACAGGAGAGTCAGAGATTCTGTATTTCTCTGGAAAGGAAATCCGCCATTCTTACCTGGTCTGGCCTACCTGTGACCCCAAACACAAAGTCAATGTGGCTGAGTCTTAACAGCCCTCTGGGCAATTAGGGATGGGCAATAAATGCAGGCCTGGCCAGGAGTGCCCTCATCCCAAAACTGGATAAGAAACATTCGGTTCGGAATTGTGTCCCCCTTCCTTCAAATAACCACATGTGGCTCAAACTATTCCCCTTCAGGCCAATAACAAGTTTACAGAAGGTATTTATGTCGCAAAAGGACAGAATATGTAGCTCCGACTTCAACAGTTACTCTTTCTTTAAACTCTCCAATGAAAACAAGTCATTTGTTTCCAACGAGTTGTTAGATTTGTCCACTTTGATGAATCTTCATCTCGAGGATCTCCATCGCCATGGCAATAACATTTCGGGCATATCACTTTGAGTCAGGCCTTTCTTATCACAACGATAAACTCATCAAAGGCAAGGGTCCAACATCTTTTCAGGACATAAAGATCTGAAAGGTTAGATTTCAAACTGTCCCTCTCAGAATGGGAAACAGTATTTAATCTCTCGGTGGTTCATCACTTTTTACATCCAAAGGTGAAGGTGGACATCCCGCTACCCTCCTCATTCCTTCGGGCGCTACTCCATTTCCCACCTTTGGCTGAGCATCGTCATCTCACACGGGTTGATCACCAGGATCTTTGTAATGTCATCCTCATCACTGGCCAACAGCTCACTGTCCAAACAGTAGCGAGATGCCTGATGCTCGATACGGGAGCCAGTCCTCTGCCAGAGCTGGGGGAACACACAATACAACAGAGACAAATATTAGGAGGGTTGTAATGAGCACGTGGTGTGCACCAAAACCCTGGAGTTGTTCAGGGAGAGGTGGGCGCCGCAGGGAGTGGAGTGCATCATTTCCTCCTCCAACTCTATTTTGATTTAGTCCCTGCCCTCCCCTTCACTGTTTGATCACACAGCATTGCCCTTTGATGTGAAGGGTACTGCTTGTCACTGGCCACTCGGGTGTTTCCTTTCTTCCTGCTGGTGGAAATTAAATAAAGTTTCGTGCACTTTCTGTCTCTCACTGTGTCTCACACCTGCACACACACACCATGGGTGCTGGGGAACAAATAAGTACGACCGCAGTTAGGCGGTAGGGTGGGGGTAAAATATAAGAAACAAAAAACAAAAACAATTTTTAAAAAGACAAAAATGAAAAAAATTAGGAAAGTTGTTTATCTCTCTCTCTCTCTCACGGACACACAAACAGAGAAACACACACTCACAGACACGCACACACAGACACAGAGAAACACACACTCACAGACAGGCACACACAGACACAGAGAAACACACACTCACAGACAGGCACACACAGACACAGAGAAACACACACTCACAGACACGCACACACAGACACAGAGAAACACACACAGTCACGGGCACGCACACACAGACACAGAGAAACATACACACTCACGGACACGCGCACACAGACACAGAGAAACATACACACTCATGGACACGCACACACAGACACAGACACAGAGAAACACACACCCTCACGGACACGCGCTCGGACACACAGACACAGACACAGAGAAACACACACATTCATGGACACGCGCTCGGACACACACACACAGACACAGAGAAACATACACACTCACGGACGCGCACACAGACACAAACACACACACTCACGGACACGCGCACACAGACACAGACAAACATACACACTCACGGACACGCGCACACAGACACAAACACACACACTCACGGACACGCACACACAGACACAGAGAAACACACACACTCACGGACACGCGCTCGGACACACACACACAGACACAGAGAAACACACACACTCACGGACACGCACACGCACGCACACACAGACACAGAGAAACACACACACTCACGGACACGCACACACAGACACAGACACAGAGAAACACACACACTCATGGACACACACACACAGACACAGAGAAACACAGAACATGGACACACACACTGATCTCTCCATAACACATATCCCATAAACATTGTGGTACCTGTACAGTATAGACCGAAAGGTCTGCAGCAGAAGGAAGGTCAACATCAACTGAAACTGCTTTCATCTCGCCCCTACCTACATACAGATGGAAACAAGGAGCTGATTTCACACTCAGCCCTCCTGGGTGATGTTGTCATACAATATTCAACATTACAAACGACTTGGAAAAAAACCTCTTATTCTCCATTTCTTGATGACTTTCACGTAATGACCAAGATCCTGGTTAAAAGAGGAGATCATTTTTTAAGGACTCCATCTTTCGGAACTCTGTGAAGGCCTTTGATCAGTCTTGGCCTGGGACGGAGGAGACATTTTCAGCGCCACCGACTGAATTTGTTCTTCACCTTCAATCACATTATCCCTGTCCGCAGATAAATCTAACTGAGTGGGTCTCCATCGGACAAATCTATCTCACTCTGCCCACCTTCAGAGATATCTATCTGACTCTGTCCCCCATCAGACATATCTATGTGACTCTGTCCACCATTGGACATATCTATCTGATTCTGTCCACCATCAGACACATCTGCCTGACCCTGTTCACCATCGTACATATCTATCTGACTCTGTCCCCCATTGGACATATCTATCTGACTCTGTCCCCCATTGGACATATCTATCTGTCTCTGCCCACCATCGGACATATCTATCTGACTGTGTCCACCATCAGACACATCTGCCTGACCCTGTCCACCATCGGACATATCATTCTGACTCTGTCCCCCATCGGAAATATCTATCTGGATCTGTCCTACATCGGACATATCTATCTGACTCTGTCCCCCATCGAATATATCTATCTCACTCTGTCCATCATCGGACATATCTGTCTTACTCTGTCCCCCATCGGACATATCTATCTCACTCTGTCCACCATTGGACATATCTATCTGACCCGGTCCATCATCGGACATATCTATCTGACTCTGTCCCCCATCGAATATATCTATCTCACTCTGTCCATCATCGGACATATCTGTCTCACTCTGTCCCCCATCGGACATATCTATCTCACTCTGTCCCCCATCGGACATATCTATGTGTCTCTGTCCACCATCGGTCATATCTATCTGACTCTGTCCCCCATCGGATATATCCATCTCACTCTGCCCACCATCCGACATATCTATCTGACTCTGTCCCCCATCGGACATATCCATCTGACTCTGCCCACCATCCGACATATCCATCTGACTCTGCCCACCATCCGACATATCTATCTGACTCTGTCCCCCATCGGACATATCTATGTGTCTCTGTCCACCATCGGTCATATCTATCTGACTCTGTCCCCCATCGGATATATCCATCTCACTCTGCCCACCATCCGACATATCTATCTGACTCTGTCCCCCATCGGACATATCCATCTGACTCTGCCCACCATCCGACATATCCATCTGACTCTGCCCACCATCCGACATATCTATCTGACTCTGTCCCCCATCGGACATATCTATCTGACTCTGCCCACCATCCGACATATCTATCTGACTCTGTCTACCATCGGTGATATCTATCTGAGTCCATCCTCCATCTGAATTAGTTTCTGTTGGGACTCATGACCCAACCAATTCACCAGATTTATTTGAGTTTTAACTCTCTGCCTCTTCCTGAACCCCTGAAGGAAAAACTGTACAAACCCGGCCTATCAATCATCTTGACCTTTCTCCCACTGCACCTTTTGCTGCCTCTCCCTGTCAGCCCACTTTCACCATTTCCAATGATATTGTTTCACCGCAACGTTCTGGTTCAAATTCAGACTTCTTCTCTCTCACTCTAACAAGGGGATACTGAACATTTGACCCGATATGTCCTGCTGATCTATTCAAAACAGGATGAGAAGGGAAACTCCAGTGTTTTGTTCATTCATTCACGGGATGTGGGTGTTGCTGGCTGGGCCAGTATTTATTGTCCATCTCTAATTACCCAGAGGGCAGTTTTAAGTCAACTACATTGCTGTGGGTCTGGAGTCACACACCGGCCAGACCATGTCAGGACGGCAGATTTCCCTCCCCAGATGACATTGATTTTGTGATTGTCATTAGACCCTTAATTCCAGATTCTTTATCCAATTCAAATTCTCCCATCTGTCACATTGGGATTTGAACCCAGATCCCAGGTCATTCACTGAGTAGCTGGATTAATGCCACCACGCCATTGCCTTCCCATTGCATTGTAACCCTCTCCTGAACCAAACGGAGGACCAGTGACAGACAGCCGCTTGGGACTCGACACAGCAATTAATTTCGGCAAACGTTTGTAACAATTTGCTCGTCATTCCAAATGCCTCACTCCACACTGAATGGTTACCTCTTACAGTGACGAGCTGACTCCCTTGAAGTAATCAGAATGTAGCCTCCATCACACTCTCACTGGCCATTCCCATGTTGGGAAAGATACTGATGGTCGATTCTTTCCTAAGGTATGTCACCCTCTTTCCTGTTTTACTGGGTGTTCCACAACTTTGTCTAACTCTGGCCACACAGACAAAGACACAGTCACAGATAGACAGTGACCCAGATTAACACATACACATAGAGACACAGTCACAGACAGAGACACAGACACAGATAGACAGTGACCCAGATAAACACATACACATAGAGACACAGTCACAGACAGAGACACAGACACAGATAGACAGTGACCCAGATTAACACATACACATAGAGACACAGTCACAGACAGAGACACAGACACAGATAGACAGTGACCCAGATAAACACATACACATAGAGACACAGTCACAGACAAAGACACAGACACAGATAGACAGTGACCCAGATTAACACATACACATAGAGACACAGTCACAGACACAGACACAGATACAGATAGACAGTGACCCAGATTAACACATACACATAGACTCACAGTTACAGACAGAGACACGGTCACAGACAGAGACATAGGCACAGACACAGATAGACAGTGACCCAGATTAACACATACACATAGAGACACAGTCACAGACAGAGACACAGATACAGATAGACAGTGACCCAGATAAACACATACACATAGAGACACAGTTACAGACAGAGACACGGTCACAGTCACAGACACAGACACAGACACAGATAGACAGAGACCCAGATAAACACATACACATAGAGACACAGTCACAGACAGAGATACAGACACAGATAGACAGTGACACAGATAAACACATACACAGAGACACAGCCACAGAGACACAGACACAGACACAGATAGACAGTGACCCAGATAAACACATACACATAGAGACACAGTTACAGACAGAGACACGGTCACAGACAGAGACACAGGCACAGACACAGATAGACAGTGACCCAGATTAACACATACACATAGAGACACAGTCACAGACAGAGACACAGATACAGATAGACAGTGACCCAGATAAACACATACACATAGAGACACAGTCACAGACAGAGATACAGACACAGATAGACAGTGACACAGATAAACACATACACATAGAGACACAGTCACAGACAGAGATACAGACACAGATAGACAGTGACCCAGATAAACACATACACATAGAGACACAGTTACAGACAGAGACACGGTCACAGACAGAGACACAGGCACAGACACAGATAGACAGTGACCCAGATTAACACATACACATAGAGACACAGTCACAGACAGAGACACAGATACAGATAGACAGTGACCCAGATAAACACATACACATAGAGACACAGTCACAGACAGAGATACAGACACAGATAGACAGTGACACAGATAAACACATACACATAGAGACACAGTCACAGACAGAGATACAGACACAGATAGACAGTGACACAGATAAACACATACACAGAGACACAGCCACAGAGACACAGACACAGATAGACAGTGACCCAGATAAACACATACACATAGAGACACAGTTACAGACAGAGACACGGTCACAGACAGAGACACAGGCACAGACACAGATAGACAGTGACCCAGATAAACACATACACATAGAGACACAGTCACAGACAGAGACACGGTCACCGTCACAGTCACAGACACAGACACAGACACAGATAGACAGAGACCCAGATAAACACATACACATAGAGACACAGTCACAGACAGAGATACAGACACAGATAGACAGTGACACAGATAAACACATACACAGAGACACAGCCACAGAGACACAGCCACAGACACAGATAGACAGTGACCCAGATAAACACATACACATAGAGACACTGTCACTGACAGAGACACAGATAGACAGTGACCCAGATTAACACATACACATTGTCTGTAACTGTGAGTCTATGTGTATGTGTTTATCTGGGTCACTGTCTATCTGTGTCTGTGTCTCTGTCTGTGACTGTGTCTCTATGTGTATGTGTTTATCTGGGTCACTGTCTGTCTGTGTCTGTGTCTCTGTCAGTGACTGTGTCTCTATGTGTATGTGTTAATCTGGGTCACTGTCTATCTGTGTCTGTGCCTGTGTCTCTGTCTGTGACCGTGTCTCTGTCTGTAACTGTGAGTCTGAGACACGGTCACAGACAGAGACACAGGCACAGACACAGATAGACAGTGACCCAGATTAACACATACACATAGAGACACAGTCACTGACAGAGACACAGACACAGACAGACAGTGACCCAGATAAACACATACACATAGAGACACAGTCACAGACAGAGACACAGACACAGATAGACAGTGACCCAGATAAACACACACACATAGAGACACAGACACAGAGACACAGTCACAGATAAACAGTGACCCAGATTAACACACACACATAGAGACACAGTCACAGACAGAGACACAGTCATAGACACAGATCGATAGTGACCCAGATAAACACATACACATAGAGACACAGTCACAGACACAAACACAAATAGACAGTGACCTAGATTAACACATACACAAAGAGACACAGTCACAGACACAGACACAGACACAGACAGACAGTGACCCAGATTAACACATACACATAGACACACAGTCACTGACTCAGACACAGTCACAGACACAGATACAGATAGACAGAGACACAGATTAACACATACACATAGAGACACAGTCACAGGCAGAGACACAGTCACAGGCAGAGACACAGACACAGATAGACAGTGACCCAGATTAACACATACACTTAGAGACACAGACACAGATAAGATCGTTCTTCCCTATCAGGACAGTTGTATTCCTCTGCAACCCCACACTATAGAAAATTGATTCATGGAAAACCGTGTTGAAAATCATGCTCTAGAAAACCCTATAGACAATTGCGCTATAGAAAACCCTGTAGTAAATCATGATATAGAAAACCCTGTAGAGAATCACACTACATAAACCCCTATAGAAAATCACACCACAGAAAATCACACCATAGAAAACCCTATAGAAAATCACTCTGTTGAAAACCATATAGAAAATCACGCTATAGAAAACCTCATAGAAAATCACGCTAAAGTAAATCCTGTGGAAAATCACACTATATAAAACCCTATAGAAAACTATGCAATAGAAAACCCTATAGCAACTCACATGATAGAAAACCCAATAGAAAATCACACTATAGAAAACCCTGTAGAAAATCATACTATTGAAACACCTATAGAAAATCACATTACAGAAAACCCCGTAGAAAATCATGCTTTAGAAAACCCTATAGAAATCATGCTGTAGAAAACCCTATAGAAAGTCATGCTATGGAAAACCCTATAGAAAATCATGCTATTGAAAACCTATAGAAAATCACACGGCAGAAAATCTGTAGAAAGTCATGCTATAGAAAATCACACTATAGAAAACCCTGTAGAAAGTCGTTCAACAGAAACCCTATAGAAAATCATGCTACAGAAAACCCTGTAGAAAATTGCTCTATATAAAACCCTATAGAAAAGTACATGATAGAAAACCCGACAGAAAATTGCATTCAGTAGAAAGTTCACATTCTCCAAACTGTGGCCACAATTCATTCGTCTCGTTCTAGTCAATTCACCTTCACCAAATCCGTGTTATAGCAGAACAGCCGGTCGATACAAATACATAAACACACTGAGACACAGTCTCACAGAGACATATTCTCAGACAGAAACACACACACACACACACAGAGATACATGCATAAACACATACACACAGACACACATGCACAGACACACACACAAACATAGACACATGCGTGCGCACACACAGACACATACATGCAGACACACACATACACATGCAGCCATACATGCATCCACATACAGACATGCACACACACACATACACAGACACGCACACACAGACACATACAGACACAGCATAGACACACACAAACAGACATACAGACACACATTTAGACATTCACGAACACACATACACACGATGCATGCACACAGAAACACACAGACACACGCACAGACACATACACAGGCACACACACATACAGACAGAGACACACACACACACACACACACACACACACGCACACACACACAGACATGCATGCACACAGACACATAGACACACAGGCACACATGTACACAAATAGATATATGTGCGCACACACAGGCAGACACATGCATACACACAGGCCCACAGACACACGCGCACACAAACACACACTGAGACAGATACATACACACAGACAGACAGACACACATACACACACACACACACACACACACACACACACACTAACCTGAGCTCACAGATGGGATGAGATTCTGGTAGTGAGTGTCAGTAGAGTCATAGAGATGTACAGCACAGAAACAGACCCTTCGGTCCAACTCGTCCATGCTGACCAGATATCCCAACCCAATCTAGTCCCACCTGCCAGCACCCGGCCCATATCCCTCCAAACCCTTCCTATTCATATACCCATCCAAATGCCTCTTAAATGTTGCAATTGTACCAGCCTCCACCACTTCCTCTGGCAGCTCATTCCATACACGCACCATCCTCTGCGTGAAAAAGTTGCCCCTTAGGTCTCTTTTATATCTTTCCCCTCTCACCCTAAATCTATACCCTCTAGTTCTGGACTCCCCGACCCCAAGGAAAAGACTTTGCTATTTACTCTATCCATGCCCCTCATAATTTTGTAAACCTCTATAAGGTCACCCCTCAGCCTCCGATGCTCCAGGGAAAACAGCCCCAGCCTGTTCAGCCTCTCCCTACAGCTCAGATCCTCCAACCCTGGCAACATCCTTGTAAATCTTTTCTGAACCCTTTCAAGTTTCACAACATCTTTCCGATAGGAAGGAGACCAGAATTGCACGCAATATTCCAACAGTGGCCGAACCAATGTCCTGTACAGCCGCAACATGACCTCTCAACCCCTGTATTCAATACTCTGACCAATAAAGGAAAGCTTACTAAACGCCTTCTTCACTAAGCTATCTATCTGCGACTCCACTTTCAAGGAGCTATGAACCTGCACTCCAAGGTCTCTTTGTTCAGCAACACTCCCTAGGACCTTACCATTAAGTGTATAAGTCCTGCTAAGATTTGCTTTCCCAAAATGCAGCACCTCACATTTATCTGAATTAAACTCCATCTGCCACTTCTCAGCCCATTGGCCCATCTGGTCAAGGTTCTGTTGTAATCTGAGGTAACCCTCTTTGCTGTCCACTACACCTCCAATTTTGGTGTCATCTGAAAACTTACTAACTGTACCTCTTATGCTCGCATCCAAATCATTTATTTAAATGACAAAAAGTAGAGTTCTCCCTGTATTCCATGAGATCTAACCTTGCTAATCAGTCTCCCATGAGGAACCTTGTCGAACGCCTTACTGAAGTCCATATAGATCACATCTACCGCTCTGCCCTCATCAATCTTCTTTGTTACTTCTTCAAAAAACTCAATCAAGTTTGTGAGACATGATTTCCCACACACAAAGCCATGTTGACTTTCCCTAATCAGTCCTTGCCTTTCCAAATACATGTACATCCTGTCCCTCAGGATTCCCTCCAACAACTTGCCCACCACCGAGGTCAGGCTCACCGGTCTATAGTTCCCTGGCTTGTCTTTACCGCCCTTCTTAAACAGTGGCACCACGTTTGCCAACCTCCAGTCTTCGGGCACCTCACCTGTGACTATCGATGACACAAATATCTCAGCAAGAGGCCCAGCAATCACTTCTCTAGCTTCCCACAGAGTTCTCGGGTACACCTGATCAGGTCCTGGGGATTTCTCCACCTTTAACCATTTTAAGATATCCAGCACTTCCTCCTCTGTAATATGGACATTTTGCAAGATGTCACCATCTATTTCCCTACAGTCTATATCTTCCATATCCTTTTCCACAGTAAATACTGATGCAAAATATTCATTTAGTATCTCCCCCATTTTCTGCGGCTCCACACAAAGGCCGCCTTGCTGATCTTTGAGGGGCCCTATTCTCTCCCTAGTTACTCTTTTGTCCTTAATATATTTGTAAAATCCCTTTGGATTCTCCTTAATTCTGTTTGCCAAAGCTATCTCATGTCCCCTTTTTGCCCTCCTGATTTCCCTCTTAAGTATACTCCTACTTCCTATATACTCTTCTAAGTATTCACTCGATCTATCCTGTCTATACCTGACATATGCTTCCTTCTTTTTCTTAACCAAACCCTCAATTTCTTTAGTCATCCCACATTCCCCGTACCTACCAGCCTTCCCTTTCACCCTGACAGGAATATACTTTCTCTGGATTCTCGTTATCTCATTTCTGAAGGCTTCCCATTTTCCAGCCGTCCCTTTACCTGTGAACATCTGCCTCCAGTCAGCTTTCGAACGTTCTTGCCTAATACCGTCAAAATTGGCCTTGCTCCAGTTTAGAACTTCAACTTTTAGATCTGGTCTATCCTTTTCCATCACTATTTTAAAACAAATAGAATTATGGTCGCTGGCCCCAAAGTGCTCCCCACTGACCCCTCAGTCACTTGTCCTGCCTTATTCCCCAAGAGTAGGTCAAGTTTTGCACCTTCTCTGGTAGGTACATCCACATACTGAATCAGAAAATTGTCTTGTACACACTTAACAAATTCCTCACCAGTACTTACCTGTTTGCTATCTTTGTCTCGACAGGACATTAAAATAACCTGGGCACCTGGGTACAGGCTGGCAGCAGAGAGACACTGCTGGTTCTGACGGATCTGCTGGTCTCGGGTATATATCCATTCCTAGAGAGAGATTAAAAACAGCGAATTTCAGTCCCTGTTGAAGATGGGACCTGGGCTTTGGCACTGATCCCGATCCCATCAGCTGCTGTGGGTCACGGGACAGAGACACTGACCCCGGTCGCATCAGCTGCTGTGGGTCACGGGACAGGCACACTGATCCCGATCCCATCAGCTGCTGTGGGTCACGGGACAGAGACACTGACCCCGGTCGCATCAGCTGCTGTGGGTCACGGGACAGAGACACTGACCCCGATCCCATCAGCTGCTGTGGGTCACGGGACAGAGACCCTGACCCCGATCCCATCAGCTGCTGTGGGTCACGGGACAGGCACACTGACCCCGATCCCATCAGCTGCTGTGGGTCACGGGACAGAGACACTGACACCGATCCCATCAGCTGCTGTGGGTCACGGGACAGAGACACTGACCCCGATCCCATCAGCTGCTGTGGGTCACGGGACAGGCACACTGACCCCGATCCCATCAGCTGCTGTGGGTCACGGGACAGAGACACTGATCCCGATCCCATCAGCTGCTGTGGGTCACGGGCCAGAGACACTGACCCCGATCTCATCAGCTGCTGTGGGTCACGGGACAGAGACACTGACCCCGATCCCATCAGCTGCTGTGGGTCACGGGCCAGAGACACTGACCCCGATCTCATCAGCTGCTGTGGGTCACGGGACAGAGACCCTGACCCCGATCCCATCAGCTGCTGTGGGTCACGGGACAGAGACACTGACCCCGATCCCATCAGCTGCTGTGGGTCACGGGCCAGAGACACTGACCCCGATCTCATCAGCTGCTGTGGGTCACGGGACAGAGACACTGACCCCGATCCCATCAGCTGCTGTGGGTCACGGGACAGAGACACTGACCCCGATCCCATCAGCTGCTGTGGGTCACGGGACAGAGACACTGACCCCGATCCCATCAGCTGCTGTGGGTCACGGGACAGAGACACTGACCCCGATCTCATCAGCTGCTGTGGGTCACGGGACAGGCACACTGACCCCGATCCCATCAGCTGCTGTGGGTCACGAGACAGAGACACTGACCCCGATCCCATCAGCTGCTGTGGGTCACGGGACAGGCACCCTGACCCCGATCCCATCAGCTGCTGTGGGTCACGGGACAGAGACACTGACCCCGATCCCATCAGCTGCTGTGGGTCACGGGACAGAGACACTGACCCCGATCCCATCAGCTGCTGTGGGTCACGGGACAGGCACACTGACCCCGATCCCATCAGCTGCTGTGGGTCACGGGACAGAGACACTGACCCCGATCCCATCAGCTGCTGTGGGTCACGGGACAGAGACACTGACCCCGATCCC
Source organism: Hemiscyllium ocellatum (assembly GCF_020745735.1). Lineage (NCBI taxonomy): Eukaryota > Metazoa > Chordata > Chondrichthyes > Orectolobiformes > Hemiscylliidae > Hemiscyllium > Hemiscyllium ocellatum. The sequence continues at coordinate 12,167,137 of NC_083403.1, forward strand.
ATCAGCTGCTGTGGGTCACGGGACAGAGACACTGACCCCGATCCCATCAGCTGCTGTGGGTCACGGGACAGAGACCCTGACCCCGATCCCATCAGCTGCTGTGGGTCACGGGACAGAGACACTGACCCCGATCCCATCAGCTGCTGTGGGTCACGGGACAGAGACACTGACCCCGATCCCATCAGCTGCTGTGGGTCACGGGACAGAGACACTGACCCCGATCCCATCAGCTGCTGTGGGTCACGGGACAGAGACCCTGACCCCGATCCCATCAGCTGCTGTGGGTCACGGGACAGAGACCCTGACCCCGATCCCATCAGCTGTTGTGGGTCACGGGACAGAGACACTGACCCTGATACCATTATCAGACTCTGGTGGATGAATGGAGGATGGGACTGGGCCCATTGGAAGCAGGCCCCATACTGACTGGTGAGGGGACGCGGTCAGGGCTTGAATCAATCCAGCTAAAAGCCCTATCTCTGCAGGGACATTCATGATTGGTGCTGAACTGAAATATCAGTCAGGCCTCTGATTTCCACTGACGTCCCTCCCGAACTGTGCTCCTGCAGGTCACATCTATTGACTCTGCCTTCCACTCACCCTGTCCATGCCTGTCAAAATCTCTGTCACGTTCCCCCCTCAACCTTTTCTGTTCTAAAGGAATATCCTGAGCTTCTCTGGCCTCTCTCCATCGCTGAAATGCTCCATCCCAGGCAGCGTCCTGGTGAGTCTCCTCCACACCCCCTCCCCCTCCAGTGTAACCCCAGTCCTTCCTACAGCGTGGTGACCAGAACAACACACACACTGCTCCAGCTGGGGCCTCACTAACCCTAACAATAACCTCCCTGCTCGGATAATCTACAGCAAGTGTTGTGTGTGCCTCCTAATCTCCTCTATCAATCGATCTGGCCACCTACAGGAATTCATGGAGAAACCCCCAACCCCATCCCATACCTCCCCCCACCCCACCGCCCCCCCCCCCCACAAGATCCCTCTGCTCCTGTGAGCTTCCTCCTTCCTCCCCACCACTAAATCACCAGCCAGTGATTTCAAAACCTCTCAAACCGCTTGTGGGGGTGGGGGGGGGGGGGGATGGTGGGGTGCAGGGTGGAGTTTGGAGTTTGTACATTTTGATGGACAGATTTAAGGAGCTGTTCAAGGATTAGCTGACCTTAGCGTGGTCGGGGGTGGGGGAGACGTTTGTGTGTTTTGAAGGCAGGTTGAACATGTCGAGGATTTTCAAAGGGGTTGCTGAACTCTGGATCACGCGTGCGAGCTCTTTCAGATTGTCCAATGTTTAGTTTTTTTTTGTTGCAAGTGATTATCGTTCTTTGTCGGGGTTGGTCTTGTAACTGCTCCCTTTCTCCACAGGCGCTGGCAAATCACAGGAGTTTCCCTCTGGCCCGCTCCCTGTCATGGGTCCATCCTGACTCACCACGGTTTCTCAGAATCAGAATCCGCCCTTTGGCCCAACCAGCCCACTCCCACACTCTGAAGGGGAACCCACCCTCTGAAGGGGAACCCACCCAGGCCCATTCCCCGACCCTATGTTCACCCCTAACTTACACATCCCTGATACACTATGGGGCAATTTAGCATGACCAATCCACCTGACCTGCCCATCTTTGGACTGTGGGAGGAAACCGGAGCACCCGGAGGGAACTCATGCAGACACGGGGGGAATGTGCAAACCCCACACAGCCCAAGGCTGGAATCGAACCTGGGACCCTGGTGATATGAGGCAGCAGTGCTAACCACTGAGCCACCTACTCAGATCACTGGATTCAGAGTGCTCACCATTACACCATTACCCATGCCTACATGACAAGTTATAATGTCCCTCAGGATCATTTCCACTAGTTTGCCCACCTCTGACAGACTGACATTCCCACTGTCAGCCTGGGATGTGATTGTGGGGTGTGGGGTCTGAACTTATTAACCCCACCTACAAAGGGTACAAAACACGCTCTCTCTCTCTCTCGATCATTACCTCTTCCCAAATGTCTCCAAACTAACTTATATCTTCAAGTAGCTATTTCCAGTCCATTTTTGCATCTCAGCTTCAGAAAACTGGCCTTTCCACAATTAGGAAGATTACCTCTGGGTATCTTTTCCATGAATACATTACAATTCAACCATTAAAGGTCTCTCCTGTGGATACCCTGACAGCTGCCCAGCGATATCCCTGCAAAGTAAACCCAGAACTGGCCCCTCTCACACTGGCCTGAAGGAGCTCCTTGAGAATTCTGCACCTTCCAGACCTTTCCCACTGATCTCTCCCAGTTAATGTTTGAATAATTGTAAGCACCCCTTTATTACTGCCCCACCGTTCCTGCAATTTGCTGCGATTTGCTCCCCCTGACTTGGGGTGGGCGCAGTCCCTATCCCTATCGATGCTGAATTCTGTGGGGCGTGTTCCTGAGGGAGAGACAGTGAGGCCGCGTACCTGATTACTTGCTGGGACATTGTTTTCCTGGACACAGTGCCTGAGAGTGACAGTTAGCGAATCCTGATCGCCTGCTTTCCGACTCTCCACACAATCCCGTCTTTGCTGGATCACTCCCGGCCGGGAATCAGATTCCACAGGGATTCTGCATTCAAAGACCAAAGCGACATTTGAGCGAGACTTCTCTGTTGTGTCTGACCTCTAGGCAAGGGGATCAGTGGGGTGAGAGACAGAGAGAGAGACAGAGAGAGAGAGAGAGAGAGAGAGAGAGACAGAGAGAGAGAGAGAGAGAGCTGGAGGAGACAGAGAGAGAGAGAGAGGAGGAGACAGAGAGAGAGCAGGAGGAGATGGAGAGAGAGAGAGAGAGAGAGAGGAGGAGACAGAGAGAGAACAGGAGGAGACGGAGAGAGCAGGAGGAGACAGAGAGAGAGCAGGAGGAGAGAGAGAGAGAGCAGGAGACGACGGAGAGAGAGAGAGAGCAGAAGGAGATGGAGAGAGAGAGGAGGAGACAGAGAGAGCGAGCAGGAGGAGACAGAGAGAGAGAGAGAGCAGGAGGAGGCAGAGAGAGAGAGAGAGCAGGAGGAGACAGAGAGAGAGAGCAGGAGGAGACAGAGAGAGAGAGCAGGAGGAGACAGAGAGAGAGAGAGGAGGAGACAGAGAGAGAGCAGGAGGAGACGGAGAGAGCAGGAGGAGACAGAGAGAGAGAGAGAGAGAGCAGGAGGAGACACAGAGAGAGAGAGAGAGAGGAGGAGGAGACAGAGAGAGAGCAGGAGGAGACAGAGAGAGAGCAGGAGGAGACGGAGAGAGCAGGAGGAGACAGAGAGAGAGAGAGAGAGAGAGCAGGAGGAGACACAGAGAGAGAGAGAGAGAGAGAGGAGGAGGAGACAGAGAGAGAGCAGGAGGAGACAGAGAGAGAGAGGAGGAGGAGACAGAGAGAGAGAGAGCAGGAGGAGACAGAGAGAGAGAGCAGGAGGAGAGAGAGAGAGCAGGAGGAGACGGAGAGAGAGAGAGCAGGAGGAGACAGAGAGAGAGAGCAGGAGGAGAGAGAGAGAGCAGGAGGAGACGGAGAGAGAGAGCAGGAGGAGAGAGAGAGAGCAGGAGGAGACGGAGAGAGAGAGCAGGAGGAGAGAGAGAGAGCAGGAGGAGACGGAGAGAGAGAGAGCAGGAGGAGACAGAGAGAGAGAGCAGGAGGAGAGAGAGAGAGCAGGAGGAGAGAGAGAGAGCAGGAGGAGAAGGAGAGAGCAGGAGGAGACAGAGAGAGAGAGAGCAGGAGGAGACAGAGAGAGAGAGCAGGAGGAGAGAGAGAGAGCAGGAGGAGACGGAGAGAGAGAGCAGGAGGAGACAGAGAGAGGAGGAGGAGACAGATAGAGAGCAGGAGGAGACGGAGAGAGCAGGAGGAGACAGAGAGAGAGAGAGAGAGAGAGAGCAGGAGGAGACACAGAGAGCGAGAGAGAGAGAGAGAGAGAGGAGGAGGAGACAGAGAGAGAGCAGGAGGAGACAGAGAGAGAGAGGAGGAGGAGACAGAGAGAGAGAGAGGAGGAGACAGAGAGAGAACAGGAGGAGACGGAGAGAGCAGGAGGAGACAGAGAGAGAGCAGGAGGAGACAGAGAGAGAGAGAGAGCAGAAGGAGATGTAGAGAGATAGGAGGAGACAGAGAGAGCGAGCAGAAGGAGACAGAGAGAGAGAGAGAGCAGGAGGAGGCAGAGAGAGAGAGCAGGAGGAGACAGACAGAGGAGGAGGAGACAGAGAGAGAGAGAGAGAGAGAGAGAGAGAGAGAGAGAGAGAGAAAGAGGAGGAGACAGAGAGAGAGAGAGAGAGGAGGAGACACAGAGAGAGCAGGAGGAGACGGAGAGAGAGAGAGAGAGAGCAGGAGGAGACAGAGAGAGAGAGAGAGGAGGAGACAGAGAGAGAGCAGGAGGAGACAGAGAGAGCAGGAGGAGACAGAGAGAGAGAGCAGGAGGAGACAGAGAGAGAGAGAGGAGGAGACAGAGAGAGAGCAGGAGGAGACGGAGAGAGCAGGAGGAGACAGAGAGCGAGCAGGAGGAGACAGAGAGAGAGAGAGAGGAGGAGACAGAGAGAGAGCAGGAGGAGACAGAGAGAGAGCAGGAGGAGACGGAGAGAGCAGGAGGAGACAGAGAGAGAGAGCAGGAGGAGACAGAGAGAGAGAGAGGAGGAGACAGAGAGAGAGCAGGAGGAGACGGAGAGAGCAGGAGAAGACAGAGAGCGAGCAGGAGGAGACAGAGAGAGAGAGAGAGGAGGAGACAGAGAGAGAGCAGAAGGAGATGGAGAGAGAGAGGAAGAGACAGAGAGAGCAGGAGAAGACAGAGAGAGGAGGAGGAGACAGTGACAGAGAGAGAGAGAGCAGGAGACATAGAGACAGAGGAGGAGACAGAGAGAGACAGAGAGAGAGAGAGAGGAGGAGTCAGAGAGAGAGCAGGAGGAGAGAGAGAGAGAGAGCAAGAGGAGACGGAGAGAGAGAGGAGGAGACAGAGAGAGTGAGCAGGAGAAGACAGAGAGAGAGCAGGAGGAGTCGGAGAGAGAGCAGGAGGAGACAGAGAGAGAGAGAGAGAGAGAGAGAGAGAGAAAGCAGGAGGAGACAGAGAGAGAGAGAGAGGAGGAGGAGACAGAGAGAGAGCAGGAGGAGACAGAGAGTGAGCAGGAGGAGACAGAGAGAGAGAGAGAGGAGGAGGAGACAGAGAGAGAGCAGGAGGAGACAGAGAGAGAAAGAGAGAGCAGGAGTAGACAGAGAGAGAGAGAGAGAAAGAGGAGGAGACAGAGAGAGAGAGAGAGAGAGAGAGGAGGAGACACAGAGAGAGCAGGAGGAGACGGAGAGAGAGAGAGAGAGGAGGAGACAGAGAGAGAGCAGGAGGAGACAGAGAGCGAGCAGGAGGAGACAGAGAGCGAGCAGGAGGAGACAGAGAGCGAGCAGGAGGAGACAGAGAGAGAGAGCAGAAGGAGATGGAGAGAGAGGAAGAGACAGAGAGAGCGAGGAGGAGACAGAGAGAGAGAGAGAGCAGGAGGAGACAGAGAGAGGAGGAGGAGACAGTGACAGAGAGAGAGAGAGAGAGAGAGAGAGAGAGAGGAGGAGACAGAGAGAGAGAGAGCAGGAGACATAAAGACAGAGGAGGAGACAGAGAGAGAGAGCAGGAGGAGACAGAGAGAGAGCAGGAGGAGACGGAGAGAGAGAGCAAGAGGAGACGGAGAGAGAGGAGGAGACAGAGAGAGTGAGCAGGAGAAGACAGAGAGAGAGCAGGAGGAGACAGAGAGAGAGCAGGAGGAGACAGAGAGAGAGAGAGAGCAGGAGGAGACAGAGAGAGAGAGAGAGAGCAGGAGGAGACAGAGAGAGTGAGCAGGAGAAGACAGAGAGAGAGCAGGAGGAGACAGAGAGAGAGAGAGAGAGAGAGAGAGAGAGCAGGAGGAGACAGAGAGAGACGAGGAGGAGACAGAGAGAGAGAGAGCAGGAGTAGACAGAGAGAGAGAGAGAGAGGAGGAGACAGAGAGAGAGAGAGAGAGAGAGGAGGAGGAGACAGAGAGAGAGCAGGAGGAGACAGAGAGAGAGAGAGAGAGGAGGAGACAGAGAGAGAACAGAAGGAGACGGAGAGAGCAGGAGGAGACAGAGAGAGACAGACAGCAGGAGGAGACAGAGAGAGAGCTGGAGGAGACAGAGAGAGAGAGCAGGGGGAGACAGAGAGAGAGAGAGAGAGAGAGAGAGAGAGGAGGAGGAGACAGAGAGAGAGCAGGAGGAGACAGAGAGAGAGAGAGAGAGGAGGAGACAGAGAGAGAGCAGGAGGAGACAGAGAGAGAGAGAGAGAGGAGGAGACAGAGAGAGAGCAGAAGGAGACGGAGAGAGCAGGAGGAGACAGAGAGAGAGAGAGCAGGAGACATAAAGACAGAGGAGGAGACAGAGAGAGAGAGCAGGAGGAGACAGAGAGAGAGAGAGAGGAGGAGTCAGAGAGAGAGCAGGAGGAGAGAGAGAGAGCAAGAGGAGACGGAGAGAGAGAGAGAGAGAGAGAGAGAGAGAAAGCAGGAGGAGACAGAGAGAGAGAGAGGAGGAGACAGAGAGAGAGAGAGAGAGAGAGAGAGAGAGAGAGAGAGAGAGAAAGCAGGAGGAGACAGAGAGAGAGAGAGGAGGAGACAGAGAGAGAGAGAGAGAGAGCAGGAGGAGACAGAGAGAGAGAGAGAGGAGGAGGAGACAGAGAGAGAGCAGGAGGAGACAGAGAGAGAGCAGGAGGAGACAGAGAGAGAAAGAGAGAGCAGGAGTAGACAGAGAGAGAGAGAGAGAAAGAGGAGGAGACAGAGAGAGAGAGAGAGAGAGAGAGAGGAGGAGACACAGAGAGAGCAGGAGGAGACGGAGAGAGCAGGAGGAGACGGAGAGAGAGAGAGAGAGGAGGAGACACAGAGAGAGCAGGAGGAGACGGAGAGAGCAGGAGGAGACGGAGAGAGAGAGCGAGCAGGAGGAGACAGAGAGCGAGCAGGAGGAGACAGAGAGAGAGAGCAGAAGGAGATGGAGAGAGAGGAAGAGACAGAGAGAGCGAGGAGGAGACAGAGAGAGAGAGAGAGCAGGAGGAGACAGAGAGAGGAGGAGGAGACAGTGACAGAGAGAGAGAGAGAGAGAGAGGAGGAGACAGAGAGAGAGAGAGAGAGCAGGAGACATAAAGACAGAGGAGGAGACAGAGAGAGAGAGCAGGAGGAGACAGAGAGAGAGAGAGAGGAGGAGACAGAGAGAGAGCAGGAGGAGAGAGAGAGAGAGAGAGAGCAAGAGGAGACGGAGAGAGAGAGAGGAGGAGACAGAGAGAGAGCAGGAGGAGACAGAGAGAGAGCAGGAGGAGACGGAGAGAGAGAGCAAGAGGAGACGGAGAGAGAGAGGAGGAGACAGAGAGAGTGAGCAGGAGAAGACAGAGAGAGAGCAGGAGGAGACAGAGAGAGAGAGAGACAGAGAGAGAGAGAGCAGGAGGAGACAGAGAGACAGACAGAGAGCAGGTGGAGACAGAGAGAGCAGGAGGAGACAGAGAGAGAGCAGGAGGAGACAGAGAGAGAGAGAGAGAGGAGGAGACAGAGAGAGAGCTGGAGGAGACAGAGAGAGAGAGAGAGAGAGAGAGAGAGAGAGCAGGAGGAGACAGAGAGAGAGAGAGAGGAGGAGACAGAGAGAGAGCAGAAGGAGACGGAGAGAGCAGGAGGAGACAGAGAGAGAGAGAGCAGGAGGAGAGAGAGAGAGAGCAGGAGGAGACGGAGAGAGAGAGCAAGAGGAGACAGAGAGAGAGAGGAGGAGACAGAGAGAGTGAGCAGGAGAAGACAGAGAGAGAGCAGGAGGAGACAGAGAGACAGACAGAGAGCAGGAGGAGACAGAGAGAGAGAGAGAGCAGGAGGAGACAGAGAGAGAGAGAGCAGGAGGAGACAGAGAGACAGACAGAGAGCAGGAGGAGACAGAGAGAGAGAGAGAGAGAGAGAGAGGAGGAGACAGAGAGAGAGCAGGAGGAGACAGAGAGCGAGAGCAGAAGGAGATGGAGAGAGAGGAAGAGACAGAGAGAGCGAGGAGGAGACAGAGAGAGAGAGAGAGCAGGAGAAGACAGAGAGAGAGCAGAAGGAGACGGAGAGAGCAGGAGGAGACAGAGAGAGAGAGAGCAGGAGACATAAAGACAGAGGAGGAGACAGAGAGAGAGAGCAGGAGGAGACAGAGAGAGAGAGAGAGGAGGAGACAGAGAGAGAGCAGGAGGAGACGGAGAGAGAGAGCAAGAGGAGACGGAGAGAGAGAGGAGGAGACAGAGAGAGTGAGCAGGAGAAGACAGAGAGAGAGCAGGAGGAGACAGAGAGAGAGAGAGGAGGAGACAGAGAGAGTGAGCAGGAGAAGACAGAGAGAGACGGAGAGCAGGAGGAGACAGAGAGAGAGAGAGAGAGAGAGAGAGAGCAGGAGGAGACAGAGAGACAGACAGAGAGCAGGTGGAGACAGAGAGAGCAGGAGGAGACAGAGAGAGAGAGAGAGGAGGAGACAGAGAGAGAGAGAGAGAGAGCAGGAGGAGACAGAGAGAGAACAGAAGGAGACGGAGAGAGAGCAGGAGGAGACAGAGAGAGAGAGAGCAGGGGGAGACAGAGAGAGAGCTGGAGGAGACAGAGAGAGAGAGCAGGGGGAGACAGAGAGAGAGAGAGAGAGAGAGAGAGAGAGAGAGGAGGAGGAGACAGAGAGAGAGCAGGAGGAGACAGAGAGAGAGAGAGCAGGAGGAGACAGAGAGAGAGAGAGAGGAGGAGAGAGAGAGAGAGCAGGAGGAGACAGAGAGAGTGAGCAGGAGAAGACAGAGAGAGAGCAGGAGGAGACAGAGAGAGACGGAGAGCAGGAGGAGACAGAGAGAGAGAGAGAGAGAGAGAGAGAGAGAGCAGGAGGAGACAGAGAGAGAGAGAGAGGAGGAGACAGAGAGACAGACAGAGAGCAGGTGGAGACAGAGAGAGAGCAGGAGGAGACAGAGAGAGAGAGAGAGGAGGAGACAGAGAGAGAGAGAGCAGGAGTAGACAGAGAGAGAGAGAGGAGGAGACAGAGAGAGAGAGAGAGAGAGAGGAGGAGGAGACAGAGAGAGAGAGGAGGAGACAGAGAGAGAGAGGAGGAGACAGAGAGAGAGAGAGAGAGGAGGAGACAGAGAGAGAACAGAAGGAGACGGAGAGAGAAGGAGGAGACAGAGAGAGACAGAGAGCAGGAGGAGACAGAGAGAGAGCTGGAGGAGACAGAGAGAGAGAGCAGGGGGAGACAGAGAGAGAGAGAGGGAGAGAGAGGAGGAGACAGAGAGAGAGAGAGAGAGAGAGGAGGAGGAGACAGAGAGAGAGCAGGAGGAGACAGAGAGAGAGAGAGAGAGGAGGAGACAGAGAGAGAGCAGAAGGAGACGGAGAGAGCAGGAGGACACAGGGAGAGAGCAGGAGGAGACATAGAGAGAGAGAGAGAGAGAGAGGAGGAGGAGACAGAGAGAGAGCAGGAGGAGACAGAGAGAGAGAGAGAGAGGAGGAGACAGAGAGAGAACAGGAGGAGACAGAGAGAGAGAGCAGGAGGAGACAGAGAGAGAGAGAGAGCAGAAGGAGATGGAGAGAGAGAGGAGGAGACGGAGACAGAGAGAGAGGAGGAGACAGAGAGAGAGAGAGCAGGAGTAGGCAGAACATCGGTAATAACTGGACAGTGAGTCAAAGTATCACACACAGGACAGTGAGTCTCAGTATCACACACTGGACAGTGAGTCTCAGTATCACACACTGGGCAGTGAGTCTCAGTATCTCACACTGGGCAGTGAGTCTCAGTATCTCACACTGGGCAGTGAGTCTCAGGATCACACACTGGACAGTGAGTCTCAGTATCACACACTGGGCAGTGAGTCTCAGTATCACACACTGGACAGTGAGTCTCAGTATCACACACTGGACAGTGAGTCTCAGTAACACACACTGGGCAGTGAGTCTCAGTATCTCACACTGGACAGTGAGTCTCAGTATCACACACTGGGCAGTGAGTCTCAGTATCACACACTGGGCAGTGAGTCTCAGTATCACACACTGGACAGTGAGTCTCAGTATCTTACAATGGACAGTGAATCACAGTATCACACGTGGGCAGTGAGTCTCAGTATCACACAATGGACAGTGTGTCCCAGTATCACACACTGGACAGTGAGTCTCAGTATCACACACTGGACAGTGAGTCATAATATCACACACTGGACAGTGAGTCATAATATCACACACTGGACAGTGAGTCTCATTATCACACACTGGACAGTCAGTCTCAGTATCACACACTGGACAGTGAGTCTCAGTATCACACACTGGACAGTGAGTCTCAGTATCACACACTGGACAGTGTGTCTCAGTATCACACACTGGACAGTGTGTCTCAGTAACACACACTGGACAGTGAGTCTCAGTATCACACACTGGACAGTGAGTCTCAGTATCACACAATGGACAGTGAGTCCCAGTATCACACACTGGACAGTGAGTCATAATATCACACACTGGACAGTGAGTCTCATTATCACACACTGGACAGTCAGTCTCAGTATCACACACTGGACAGTGAGTCTCAGTATCACACAATGGACAGTGAGTCCCAGTATCACACACTGGACAGTGAGTCTCATTATCACACACTGGACAGTCAGTCTCAGTATCACACACTGGACAGTGAGTCTCAGTATCACACACTGGACAGTGTGTCTCAGTAACACACACTGGACAGTGTGTCTCAGTAACACACACTGGACAGTGAGTCTCAGTAACACACACTGGACAGTGAGTCTCAGTATCGCACACTGGGCAGTGAGTCTCAGTATCGCTCACTGGGCAGTGAGTCTCAGTATCACACACTGGACAGTGAGTCTCAGTAACACACACTGGACAGTGAGTCTCAGTAACACACACTGGACAGTGAGTCTCAGTATCACACACTGGGCAGTGAGTCTCAGTATCACACACTGAGCAGTGAGTCTCAGTATCACACACTGGACAGTGAGTCACAGTATCACACACTGGACAGTGAGTCTCAGTATCACACACTGGGCAGTGAGTCTCAGTATCTCACACTGGGCAGTGAGTCTCAGTATCTCACACTGGGCAGTGTGTCTCAGTATCACACACTGGACAGTGAGTTTCAGTTTCACACACTGGACAGTGAGTCTTAATATCACACACTGGACTGTGAGTCTCAGTATCACACACTGGACAGTGAGTCTTAATATTACACACTGGACAGTGAGTCTTAATATCACATACTGGACAGTGAGTTTCAGTATCACACACTGGACAGTGAGTCTTAATATCACACACTGGACAGTGAGTTTCAGTATCACACACTGGACAGTGAGTCTCAGTATCACTCAATGCACAGTGAGTCCCAGTATCACACACTGGACAGTGTGTCTCAGTATCACACACTGGACAGTGTGTCTCAGTATCACACACTGGACAGTGAGTCCCAGTATCACACACTGGACAGTGAGTCTCAGTATCTCACAATGGACAGTGAGTCTCAGTATCATACACTGGGCAGTCAGTCTCAGTATCACACAGTGGACAGTGAGTCCCAGTATCACACACTGGACAGTGAGTCTCAGTATCACACAATGGACAGTGAGTCACAATATCACACACTGGACAGTGAGTCTCAGTATCACACACTGGGCATTGAGTCTCAGTATCATACACTGGGCAGTGAGTCTCAGTATCACACACTGGACAGTGAGTCACAGTTTCACACACTGGGCAGTGAGTCTCAGTATCTCACACTGGACAGTGAGTCTCAGTATCACACACTGGACAGTGAGTCTCAGTATCACACACTGGACAGTGAGTCTCAGTATCACACACTGGGCAGTGAGTCTCAGTATCACACACTGGACAGTGAGTCACAGTATCACACACTGGACAGTGAGTCTTAATATCTCACACTGGACAGTGAGTCTTAATATCTCACACTGGACAGTGAGTCACAGTATCACACACTGGACAGTGAGTCACAGTATCACACACTGGACAGCGAGTCACAGTATCACACACTGGGCAGCGAGTCTCAGTATCACACACTGGGCAGTGAGTCACAGTATCACACACTGGACAGCGAGTCTCAGTATCACACACTGGGCAGCGAGTCTCAGTATCACACACTGGGCAGTGAGTCTCAGTATCACACACTGGACAGTGAGTCACAGTATCACACACTGGACAGTGAATCTTAATATCTCACACTGGACAGTGAGTCTCAGTATCACTCAATGCACAGTGAGTCCCAGTATCACACACTGGACAGTGTGTCTCAGTATCACACACTGGACAGTGTGTCTCAGTATCACACACTGGACAGTGAGTCCCAGTATCACACACTGGACAGTGAGTCTCAGTATCTCACAATGGACAGTGAGTCTCAGTATCACACAGTGGACAGTGAGTCCCAGTATCACACACTGGACAGTGAGTCTCAGTATCACACAATGGACAGTGAGTCACAATATCACACACTGGGCAGTGAGTCTCAGTATCACACACTGGACAGTGAGTCTCAGTATCACACACTGGGCATTGAGTCTCAGTATCATACACTGGGCAGTGAGTCTCAGTATCACACACTGGGCATTGAGTCTCAGTATCACACAATGGGCAGTGAGTCTCAGTATCACACACTGGACAGTGAGTCACAGTTTCACACACTGGACAGTGAGTCTCAGTATCTCACACTGGGCAGTGAGTCTCAGTATCTCACACTGGGCAGTGAGTCTCAGTATCTCACACTGGGCAGTGAGTCCCAGTATCACACACTGGACAGTGTGTCTCAGTATCACACACTGGGCAGTGAGTCCCAGTATCACACACTGGACAGTGAGTCTCAGTATCACACACTGGACAGTGAGTCTCAGTATCACACAATGGACAGTGAGTCCCAGTATCACACACTGGACAGTGAGTCTCAGTATCACACACTGGGCAGTGAGTCCCAGTATCACACACTGGGCAGTGAGTCTCAGTATCTCACACTGGGCAGTGAGTCTCAGTATCTCACACTGGGCAGTGTGTCTCTGTATCACACACTGGACAGTGAGTCACAGTATCACACACTGGACAGTGAGTCACAGTATCACACACTGGGCAGTGATTCTCAGTATCACACACTGGACAGTGAGTCTCAGTATCACACAATGGACAGTGAGTCCCAGTATCACACACTGGACAGTGAGTCACAGTATCACACACTGGACAGTGAGTCACAGTTTCACACACTGGGCAGTGAGTCTCAGTATCTCACACTGGACAGTGAGTCTCAGTATCACACACTGGACAGTGAGTCTCAGTATCACACACTGGACAGTGAGTCTCAGTATCACACACTGGGCATTGAGTCTCAGTATCACACAATGGGCAGTGAGTCTCAGTATCACACACTGGACAGTGAGTCTCAGTATCTCACACTGGGCAGTGAGTCTCAGTATCACTCAATGGACAGTGAGTCCCAGTATCACACACTGGACAGTGAGTCACAGTATCACACACTGGACAGTGAGTCACAGTATCACACACTGGGCAGTGATTCTCAGTATCACACACTGGACAGTGAGTCTCAGTATCACACAATGGACAGTGAGTCCCAGTATCACACACTGGACAGTGAGTCACAGTATCACACACTGGACAGTGAGTCTCAGTATCATACACTGGGCAGTGAGTCTCAGTATCACACACTGGACAGTGAGTCTCAGTATCACACAATGGACAGTGAGTCACAGTATCACACACTGGACAGTGAGTCTCAGTATCACACACTGGGCATTGAGTCTCAGTATCATACACTGGGCAGTGAGTCTCAGTATCACACACTGGGCAGTGAGTCTCAGTATCTCACACTGGGCAGTGAGTCTCAGTATCACACACTGGACAGTGAGTCACAGTATCACACACTGGACAGTGAGTCTCAGTATCACACACTGGACAGTGACTCTCAGTATCACACACTGGGCAGTGAGTTTCAGTATCACACACTGGACAGTGAGTCCCAGTATCACACACTGGACAGTGAGTCCCAGTATCACACACTGGACAGTGAGTCTCAGTATCATACACTGGGCAGTGAGTCTCAGTATCACACACTGGACAGTGAGTCTCAGTATCACACAATGGACAGTGAGTCACAGTATCACACACTGGACAGTGAGTCTCAGTATCACACACTGGGCAGTGAGTTTCAGTATCACACACTGGACAGTGAGTCATAATACCACACACTGGACAGTGAGTTTCAGTATCACACACTGGACAGTGAGTCTCAGTATCACACACTGGGCAGTGAGTCTCAGTATCACACACTGGGCAGTGAGTCACATTATCACACACTGGACAGTGAGTCTCAGTATCACACACTGGACAGTGAGTCTCAGTATCACACACTGGACAGTGAGTCTCAGTATCAGCCACTGGGCGGTGAGTCTCAGTATCTCACACTGGGCGGTGAGTCTCAGTATCACACAATGGAGAGTGAGTCTCAGTATCACAGACTGGACAGTGAGTCTCAGTATCACACACTGGGCAGTGAGTCTCAGTATCTCACACTGGACAGTGAGTCTCAGTATCACTCAATGGACAGTGAGTCCCAGTATCACACACTGGACAGTGTGTCTCAGTATCACACACTGGGCAGTGAGTCCCAGTATCACACACTGGGCAGTGAGTCTCAGTATCTCACACTGGGCAGTGAGTCCCAGTATCACACAATGGACAGTGAGTCCCAGTATCACACACTGGACAGTGAGTCCCAGTATCACACACTGGACAGTGAGTCCCAGTATCACACACTGGACAGTGTGTCTCTGTATCACACACTGGACAGTGTGTCTCTGTATCACACACTGGACAGTGAGTCTCAGTATCACACACTGGACAGTGAGTCACAGTATCACACACTGGGCAGTGAGTCTCAGTATCATACACTGGGCAGTGAGTCTCAGTATCACACAATGGACAGTGAGTCACAATATCACACACTGGACAGTGAGTCTCAGTATCACACACTGGACAGTGAGTCTCAGTATCACACACTGGGCATTGAGTCTCAGTATCATACACTGGGCAGTGAGTCTCAGTATCACACACTGGACAGTGAGTCACAGTTTCACACAATGGACAGTGAGTCTCAGTATCTCACACTGGGCAGTGAGTCTCAGTATCACACACTGGGCAGTGAGTCTCAGTATCTCACACTGGACAGTGAGTCTCAGTATCACACACTGGACAGTGAGTCTCAGTATCACACACTGGACAGTGAGTCTCAGTATCACACACTGGGCAGTGAGTCTAAGTATCACACACTGGGCAGTGAGTCTCAGTATCACACACTGGACAGTGAATCTTAATATCACACAATGGACAGTGAGTTTCAGTATCACACACTGGACAGTGAGTCATAATATCACACAATGGACAGTGAGTCCCAGTATCACACACTGGACAGTGAGTCCCAGTATCACACACTGGGCAGTGAGTCTCAGTATCTCACACTGGGCAGTGAGTCCCAGTATCACACAATGGACAGTGAGTCCCAGTATCACACACTGGGCAGTGAGTCTCAGTATCATACACTGGGCAGTGAGTCTCAGTATCACACAATGGACAGTGAGTCACAATATCACACACTGGACAGTGAGTCTCAGTATCACACACTGGACAGTGAGTCTCAGTATCACACACTGGGCATTGAGTCTCAGTATCATACACTGGGCAGTGAGTCTCAGTATCACACACTGGACAGTGAGTCACAGTTTCACACAATGGACAGTGAGTCTCAGTATCTCACACTGGGCAGTGAGTCTCAGTATCACACACTGGGCAGTGAGTCTCAGTATCTCACACTGGACAGTGAGTCTCAGTATCACACACTGGACAGTGAGTCTCAGTATCACACACTGGACAGTGAGTCTCAGTATCACACACTGGACAGTGAGTCTAAGTATCACACACTGGGCAGTGAGTCTCAGTATCACACACTGGACAGTGAATCTTAATATCACACAATGGACAGTGAGTTTCAGTATCACACACTGGACAGTGAGTCATAATATCACACAATGGACAGTGAGTCCCAGTATCACACACTGGACAGTGAGTCTCAGTATCACACACTGGACAGTGAGTCTCAGTATCACACACTGGACAGTGAGTCTCAGTATCACTCAATGGACAGTGAGTCCCAGTATCACACACTGGACAGTGTGTCTCAGTATCTCACACTGGACAGTGAGTCTCAGTATCACACGCTGGGCAGTGAGTCTCAGTATCACACAATGGACAGTGTGTCTCTGTATCACACACTGGACAGTGAGTCCCAGTATCACACACTGGACAGTGAGTCACAGTATCACACAATGGACAGTGAGTCACAGTATCACACAATGGACAGTGAGACCCAGTATCACACACTGGGCAATGAGTCTCAGTATCTCACACTGGACAGTGAGTCTCAGTATCACACAATGGACAGTGAGTCACAGTATCACACACTGGACAGTGTGTCTCTGTATCACACACTGGACAGTGAGTCCCAGTATCACACACTGGACAGTGAGTCACAGTATCACACAATGGACAGTGAATCACAGTATCACACAATGGACAGTGTGTCTCTGTATCACACACTGGACAGTGTGTCTCTGTATCACACACTGGACAGTGAGTCTCTGTATCACACACTGGACAGTGAGTCCCAGTATCACACACTGGACAGTGAGTCACAGTAACACACACTGGACAGTGAGTCTCAGTATCACACACTGGACAGTGAGTCTCAGTATCACACACTGGACAGTGAATCACAGTATCACACACTGGACAGTGAGTCTCAGTATCACACACTGGACAGTGAGTCTCAGTATCACAAACTGGACAGTGAGTCCCAGTATCACACACTGGGCAGTGAGTCTCAGTATCGCACACTGGGCAATGAGTCTCAGTATCTCACACTGGACAGTGAGTCTCAGTATCACACAATGGACAGTGAGTCACAGTATCACACACTGGACAGTGTGTCTCTGTATCACACACTGGACAGTGAGTCCCAGTATCACACACTGGACAGTGAGTCACAGTATCACACAATGGACAGTGAGTCACAGTATCACACACTGGACAGTGAGTCTCAGTATCACACACTGGACAGTGAATCACAGTATCACACACTGGACAGTGAGTCTCAGTATCACACACTGGACAGTGAGTCTCAGTATCACACAATGGACAGTGAGTCCCAGTATCACACACTGGACAGTGAGACCCAGTATCACACACTGGGCAATGAGTCTCAGTATCTCACACTGGACAGTGAGTCTCAGTATCACACAATGGACAGTGAGTCACAGTATCACACACTGGACAGTGTGTCTCTGTATCACACACTGGACAGTGAGTCCCAGTATCACACACTGGACAGTGAGTCACAGTATCACACAATGGACAGTGAGTCACAGTATCACACAATGGACAGTGTGTCTCTGTATCACACACTGGACAGTGTGTCTCTGTATCACACACTGGACAGTGAGTCACAGTAACACACACTGGACAGTGAGTCTCAGTATCACACACTGGACAGTGAGTCTCAGTATCACACACTGGACAGTGAATCACAGTATCACACACTGGACAGTGAGTCTCAGTATCACACACTGGACAGTGAGTCTCAGTATCACAAACTGGACAGTGAGTCCCAGTATCACACACTGGGCAGTGAGTCTCAGTATCGCACACTGGGCAGCGAGTCTCAGTATCACAGAATGGACAGTGAGTCCCAGTATCACACAATGGACAGTGAGTCCCAGTATCACACACTGGACAGTGAGTCACAATATCACACACTGGACAGTGAGTCTCAGTATCATACACTGGGCAGTGAGTCTCAGTATCATACACTGGGCAGTGAGTCTCAGTATCACACAGTGGACAGTGAGTCTCAGTATCACACACTGGACAGTGAGTCTCAGTATCACACACTGGACAGTGAGTCTCAGTATCACACACTGGACAGTGACTCTCAGTATCACACACTGGACAGTGAGTCACAATATCACACACTGGGCAGTGAGTCTCAGTATCACACACTGGACAGTGAGTCTCAGTATCATACACTGGGCAGTGAGTCTCAGTATCACACACTGGGCAGTGAGTCTCAGTATCACACAGTGGACAGTGAGTCATAACATCACACACTGGACAGTGAGTCTCAGTATCACACACTGGACAGTGAGTTTCAGTATCACACACTGGACAGTGAGTCATAATATCACACACTGGACAGTGAGTTTCAGTATCTCACAATGGCCAGTGACTCTCATTATCACACAGTGGGCAGTGAGTCTCAGTATCACACACTGGACAGTGAGACTCAGTATCACACACTGGACAGTGAGACTCAGTATCACACACTGGGCAGTGAGTCTCAGTATCACACAGTGGACAGTGAGTCACATTATCACACAGTGGACAGTGAGTCTCAGTATCACACACTGGGCAGTGAGTCTCAGTATCACATACTGGACAGTGAGTCTCAGTATCACACACTGGACAGTGAGTCTCAGTATCTCACACTGGACAGTGAGTCTCAGTATCTCACACTGGGCAGTGAGTCTCAGTATCTCACACTGGACACTGAGTCTCAGTATCGCACACTGGGCAGTGAGTCTCAGTATCGCACACTGGGCAGTGAGTCTCATTATCACACAGTGGACAGTGAGTCTCAGTATCACACACTGGGCAGTGAGTCTCAGTATCACACAATGGACAGTGACTCACATTATCACATACTGGACAGTGACTCTCATTATCACACAGTGGACAGTGAGTCTCAGTATCGCACACTGGGCAGTGAGTCTCAGTATCTCACACTGGACAGTGAGTCTCAGTAACACACACTGGGCATAGAGTCTCAATATCACACACTGGGCAGCGAGTGTCAGTATCACACACTGGGCAGTGAGTCTCATTATTACACACTGGACAGTGAGTCTCAGTATCACACACTGGACAGTGAGTCCCAGTATCACACACTGGACAGTGAGTCCCAGTATCACACACTGGGCAATGAGTCTCAGTATCTCACACTGGACAGTGAGTCCCAGTATCTCACACTGGACAGTGAGTCCCAGTATCACACACTGGACAGTGAGTCTCAGTATCACACACTGGACAGTGAATCACAGTATCACACACTGGACAGTGAGTCACAGTATCACACACTGGGCAGTGAGTCTCAGTATCACACACTGGGCAGTGAGTCTCAGTATCACACAGTGGACAGTGAGTCACATTATCACACAGTGGACAGTGAGTCTCAGTATCACACACTGGGCAGTGAGTCTCAGTATCACATACTGGACAGTGAGTCTCAGTATCACACACTGGACAGTGAGTCTCAGTATCTCACACTGGACAGTGAGTCTCAGTATCTCACACTGGGCAGTGAGTCACAGTATCTCACACTGGACACTGAGTCTCAGTATCGCACACTGGGCAGTGAGTCTCAGTATCTCACACTGGACAGTGAGTCTCAGTATCTCACACTGGACAGTGAGTCTCAGGAACACACACTGGGCAGTGAGTCTCAGTATCACACACTGGACAGTGAGTCTCAGTATCACACACTGGACAGTGAGTCTCAGTATCACACACTGGGCAGTGAGTCTCATTATCACACAGTGGACAGTGAGTCTCAGTATCACACACTGGGCAGTGAGTCTCAGTATCACACAATGGACAGTGACTCACATTATCACATACTGGACAGTGACTCTCATTATCACACAGTGGACAGTGAGTCTCAGTATCGCACACTGGGCAGTGAGTCTCAGTATCTCACACTGGACAGTGAGTCTCAGTAACACACACTGGGCATAGAGTCTCAGTAACACACACTGGGCATAGAGTCTCAATATCACACACTGGGCAGTGAGTGTCAGTATCACACACTGGGCAGTGAGTCTCATTATCACACACTGGACAGTGAGTCTCATTATCACACACTGGACAGTGAGTCTCATTATCACACACTGGACAGTGAGTCTCAGTATCACACACTGGGCAGTGAGTCTCAGTATCACATACTGGACAGTGAGTCTCAGTATCACACACTGGACAGTGAGTCTCAGTATCTCACACTGGACAGTGAGTCTCAGTATCACACACTGGGCAGTGAGTCTCAGTATCACACACTGGACAGTGAGTCTCAGTAGCAAATGTGTTGCTGGTCAAAGCACAGCAGGTCAGGCAGCATCTCAGGAATAGGGAATTCGACGTTTCGAACATAAGCCCTTCATCAGGAATAAGAGAGAGAGAGCCAAGCAGGCTAAGATAAAAGGTAGGGAGGAGGGACTAGGGGGAGGGGCGATGGAGGTGGGATAGGTGGAAGGAGGTCAAGGTGAGGGTGATAGGCCGGAGTGGGGTGGGGGCGGAGAGGTCAGGAAGAGGATTGCAGGTTAGGAGGGCGGTGCTGAGTTGAGGGAACCGACTGAGACAAGGTGGGGGGAGGGGAAATGAGGAAACTGGAGCAATCTGAATTCATATCTTGTGGTTGGAGGGTTCCCAGGCGGAAGATGAGGCGCTCCTCCTCCAGCCGTCGTGTTGTTGTGTTCTGCCGATGGAGGAGTCCAAGGACCTGCATGTCCTCGGTGGAGTGGGAGGGAGAGTTAAAGTGTTGAGCCACGGGGTGATTGGGTTGGTTGATTCGGGCGGCCCGGAGGTGTTCTCTGAAGCGTTCCGCAAGTAAGCGGCCTGTCTCACCAACATGGAGGAGGCCACATCGGGTGCAGCGGATGCAATAGATGATGTGTGTGGAGGTACAGGTGAACTTGTGGCGGATATGGAAGGATCCCTTGGGGCCTTGGAGGGAAGTGAGTGTGGAGGTGTGGGCGCAAGTTTTACATTTCCTGCGGTTGCAGGGGAAGGTGCCGGGGGTGGAGGTTGGGTTGGTGGGGGGTGTGGATCTGACGAGGGAGTCACGAAGGGAGTGGTCCTTGCGGAACGCTGATAGGGGAGGGGAGGGAAATATATCCCTGGTGGTGGGGTCCGTTTGGAGGTGGCGGAAATGGCGGCGGATGATACGTTGTATGCGGAGGTTGGTGGGGTGGTAGGTGAGAACCAGTGGGGTTCTGTCTTGGTGGCGGTTGGAGGAGCGGGGCTCAAGGGCGGAGGAGCGGGGAGTGGAGGAGATGCGGTGGAGGGCATCGTCGATCACGTCTTGGGGGAATCTGCGGTCCTTGAAGAAGGTGGCCATCTGGGCTGTGCGGTGTTGGAATTGGTCCTCCTGGGAGCAGATGCGGCGGAGACGAAGGAATTGGGAATATGGGATGGCGTTTTTACAGGGGGCAGGGTGGGAGGAGGTGTAGTCCAGGTAGCTGTGGGAGTCAGTCGGTTTATAATAGATGTGAGTCTCAGTAACACACACTGGGCAGTGAGTCTCAGTATCACACACTGGGCAGTGAGTCTCATTATCACACACTGGACAGTGAGTCTCAGTATCACACACTGGGCAGTGAGTCTCAGTAACACACACTGGGCAGTGACTCTCAGTATCACACACTGGACAGTGACTCTCAGTATCACACACTGGACAGTGAGTCTCAGTATCACACACTGGACAGTGAGTCTCAGTATCACACACTGGGCAGTGAGTCTCAGTAACACACACTGGGCAGTGAGTCTCAGTAACACACACTGGGCAGTGAGTCTCAGTATCACACACTGGACAGTGAGTCTCAGTATCACACACTGGACAGTGAGTCTCAGTATCATACACTGGGCAGTGAGTCTCAGTATCTCACACTGGACAGTGAGTCACAGTAACACACACTGGACAGTGAGTCTCAGTAACACACACTGGACAGTGAGTCTCAGTATCACACGCTGGACAGTGAGTCACAGTATCACACGCTGGACAGTGAGTCTCAGTATCACACGCTGGACAGTGAGTCTCAGTATCACACACTGGACAGTGAGTTTCAGTATCACACACTGGGCAGAGAGTCTCAGCATCTCACACTGGGCAGTGTGTCTCAGTATCACACACTGGACAGTGAGTCTCAGTATCTCACACTGGACAGTGTGTCTCAGTATCACACACTGGACAGTGAGTCTCAGTATCTCACACTGGGCAGTGTGTCTCAGTATCACACACTGGACAGTGAGTCTCAGTATCTCACACTGGACAGTGTGTCTCAGTATCACACACTGGACAGTGAGTCTCAGCATCACACACTGGACAGTGAGTCTCAGTATCACACACTGGACAGTGAGTCTCAGCATCACACACTGGACAGTGAGTCTCAGTATCACACACTGGGCAGTGAGTCACAGTATCACACACTGGGCAGTGAGTCTCAGCATCACACACTGGGCAGTGAGTCTCAGCATCACACACTGGACAGTGAGTCTCAGCATCACACACTGGACAGTGAGTCTCAGTATCACACACTGGGCAGTGAGTCACAGTATCACACACTGGGCAGTGAGTCTCAGCATCACACACTGGGCAGTGAGTCTCAGCATCACACACTGGGCAGTGAGTCTCAGTATCACACACTGGACAGTGAGTCTCAGTATCACACACTGGATAGTGAGTCTCAGTATCACACACTGGACAGTGAGTCTCAGTATCACACACTGGATAGTGAGTCTCAGTAACACACACTGGACAGTGTGCCTCAGTATCACACCCACTGGGCAATTAATCTTCTTCAGTGGTGAATCTGTGAACAGAGAGACAGGTTGTAAAGTTATATTTATATGACGACAGAATAGCTGACCCCCCCACCATGTCTGTATGTGTTGTCATAGCGGTCATGCCTTACAGGAACCTACTTGAGGTCGGGGTATACGTTCTCCAGGTACCATCGGAAGGATTTGCAGTTGAGATTCCTCCGCAGTTCCAGTCTGCTGCTGACACTGCAAGGGAAACGGAGACCGTGTGAGACCCAGGGACAGGACCCCTTACTCACTTCCCCAATCTCCCTCAAACCTTTCAGCTCAGAGACATCCCAAGTTCCTGCCAGCTGCATTTATGTGGCCCCTTCCAGGTTGCAAAATGGCCCCTGGCTGTGACAAATTACACGTTTGAACTGAACAACAGAAGCTGACAATGCATGATGGAAAGCAGGCTGATGTGGTTGGATTCTGGGAGACAGAGAGGGAATCCTGGAGTTTATGGACCGGGTTACTGAAGGGATGGCAGAGCAGGTCAAATGAGGATTTGGAATGGGGACAGATACCTTGGGAGGTTGTGGGACTGGATGAGGTTGTGGAAACAGGGAAAAGGCCGGAGAGGCAATTAAAGTTAAGCAGCAACATGATAAAGGTGTGATATTGTCTGACCAGGGGCCAGTCACACTGGGCTGAGAGCAGGGAATGTGACTGTCCAAATGAAGACACAAAACCTTGGATGAGCTTGGCTTTATACAGGGTGCGGGGGATAGGCTGGCTTCGGACAATGCGGGAATGTTTAAGACATGATGTAATTAAACAATAAGAACAGACAAACTTCAAGATGAGAACAACTTTGAACCAAGTGCGGGGATCAGTCAAAGCTGACATTACAGTTTGTCTTTAAGGGATCAATGGGTTGAGCTTTAGAGAAGAATTTGAGAGAAGGTGATTGTTCAGACAGAGTGAAAGACTGTCTGCCAATGGGAGAATTCAGAAGGAGGGCTGATGTTTTTCAATACAATGTGGCTGGTTTTTCACAGAGGAAGATGCAAGTGGATATATCTCGAATACAAATAGCACCATCGGATGAGCAATCAACAAAAACATTACAATCCGAGATGACAACTGAACTGTGAGCTCGGAATATGAAGGAGTACGAGACTGAGAGGGGAGGGAGGAATTATTTTACAGAACAACAGGGAGGGGACAGAATAGCAGACAGGTACAAGGGGCAGAAGGGCCACAATACTCTGCGAATCAGTGCGGCTTCCCTTTCGATCTGTCGCTGATACACACAAACCACCTCACAGAGTCTCACAAAGAGCTGCAATACTGACGCAGACAGTGCTGTATCACACACTAACCCAGACAGTGCTGTGTCACACACAGACCCGGACAGTGCTGTGTCACACACTGGCCCGGACAGTGCTGTGTCACACACTGGCCCGGACAGTGCTGTGTCACACACTGGCCCGGACAGTGCTGTGTCACACACTGGCCCGGACAGTGCTGTGTCACACACTGGCCCGGACAGTGCTGAGTCACACACTGACCCGGACAGTGCTGAGTCACACACTGACCCGGACAGTGCTGAGTCACACACTGACCCGGACAGTGCTGTGTCACACACTGACCCGGACAGTGCTGTGTCACACACTGACCCGGACAGTGCTGTGTCACACACTGACCCGGACAGTGCTGTGTCACACACTGACCCGGACTGTGCTGTGTCACACACTGACCCGGACAGTGCTGTGTCACACACTGACCCGGACAGTGCTGTGTCACACACTGACCCGGACAGTGCTGTGTCACACACTGACCCGGACAGTGCTGTGTCACACACTGACCCGGACTGTGCTGTGTCACACACTGACCCGGACTGTGCTGTGTCACACACTGACCCGGACTGTGCTGTGTCACACACTGACCCATGTAATGAACAGTAAGAAAGAACAATCGAGTACAGGAACGGGCTGTTCCGCCCTCCAAGCCTTTGCCGACAGATTTTGCTCTTTGACCGTAAACATTCTTCACTTCCTGGAACGGTATCCCACAATTCCCGTTCTGTCCATTAATTTGTTTGCTTCTTTATTGCTGCCATTGTGTCTGCTTGCACCACCTCCTCTGTTTGCATGTTCGAGGCACTCAGCCCCCTTGGTGTGTAAAAGATGCCCGCACATCTCTTGTAAACCTCATCCCACCCCCACCCCCCAACCCCCAACGCCTCCCCACACCTTCAACCTGTGACCCCCTAGTAATTGTCCCCTCCACCCTGGGAAAAAGCCTCAGACTTTCCACTCTACCCATGCCATTCACAATCTTATCACCTTCTATCCGATCGCCTCTCAAACTCCTGCATTTCAGTGAAAATAAACCCAGTCTATCCAACCTTTCTTCATAGCTAAAATCCCCCATACCAGGCAATATCCTGGTAAACCTTTTCTGTACCCTCTCCAAAGCATCCACATCCTCCTGGTAGATGGGTGAGCAGAACGACACCACAGTGACCCACTGGTTAGCACTGCAACCTCACAGTACCTGGGACTGCGTTCGATTCCAGCCTCGAGGAACTCTCTGTGTGGAGTTTGCACATTCTCCCCGTGTCTGTGTGGGTTTCCTCCGGCTGCTCCGGTTTCCGCCCACAATCTAAAGACGTGCAGGTTAGGTGAGTTGGCCCTGCTAAATTGCCTGTAGTCAGGGGTAAATGTTGAGTAATCGGGTAGGGCAATGGGTCTGGGTGGGTTTCTGTTTGGATGGTCAGTGTGGACTTGTTGGGCCAAAGGGCCTGTTTGCACACTGTTTCTAAACTTAACTAAATTTCTATAAAGCTGCAATATAACTTGTCTATCCTTGTACTCAATGCCCTTCCAATGAAGGCAAGCATGCCATAAGCCTTTTTTACTACATTATCCTCCTACGCTGCCACCTTCAGTGAATCTGTGGAACTGCACACCCAGATCCCTCTGCATCTCAATACTCTGACCAAAATGTATCACTTCACATTTGTCCTGATTAAACTCCATCTGCCATGCCCCCCAACTGCTCTATATCCTGCCGTATCCTCTGACAATCCTCCTCAATTCCACCAACCTTTGTATCATCCGCAAACTTACTAATTAGACCAGCTACATTTTCCTCCACATCATTTCTGGACACCATGAGCAGCAGAGGCCCCTGCACTGATCCCTGTGGAACACCCAGTAGTCACAACCCTCCATTCTGAAAAACATCCTTCCACCGCTACCCTCTGTCTCCTATGACTAAGCCAGTTCTGTATCCATCAATACCATGCGACTTCACCTTTAGTACCAGTCTGCCATGAGGGACCTTGTCAAAGGCTTTACTGAACTCCATGCAGACAACATCAACCATCTCATAAATCATCTTTATCACTTCCTCAAAAACCTCAATCAGGTTAGTGAGGCATGACCTTCTCCCACACAAAACCATGCTGCCTATTGCTCATAAATGCATATAGATCTTGTCCCTGAGAATCTTTTCCAATAATTTCCCTACCACCAACATGAGACTCACAGGCCTGTAATGTCCTGGATTATCAATGTTACCCTTCTTAAACAATGGGACAACACTGGCTAATCTCCAGTCCCCTGGGACCTCACCAGTGGTTAAAAAGGATACAAAGATGTCTATCGATGTTCCAGCAATTTCATCTCTTGTCACCCTCAATATTCTGGGATAGATCCCACTTGGAGACTTAGCTACTCTAATTCTTTATGACGCACAACACCTCTTCCTTTTCAAAAGCAACTTGACTTGGAAACTCAACACTCAATCCTTCAGTGTGGTTCGGGAGGGTTTAAACTACTTTGGCAGGGGGGTGGGAACCAGAGCTACATATCTGAGAGGGAGGGCAGTTGTAGATGGGGCAGTGACAGGATGTGGTGAATCTGTCAGGAAGGTTTCTCATGCGATGAAACAAAGGGATTGGTTAAAGTGTGTCTGCTTTAACGCAAGGAGTGTCAGAAATAAGAGTGACAAACTTAGCACATGGATCAGTGCTTGGGGCTATGATGTTGTGGCCATAACAGGGATGTGGGTTTCACAGGGGCAGGGATGGTTGCTAGATGTTCCAGGGTTTAGAACGTTTAAAAAGAGCAGGGAGAGTGGTAACAGAGGAGGGGGTGTAGCATTGCCAATCAGAGAGTGCATCACAGCTACAGAAGCGAAGGTTGTTGAGGAAGGTTTGTCTCCTGAGTCAGTATGGGTGGGAGTTAGGAACAGCGAGGGAGCAGCTACTGCATTGGGAGTTTACTGCAGACCCCCTAATAGCAGTAGAGAGATTGAAGATCTCATAGGTGGGCAGATTCCGGAAAAATGCAAAAGTAGCAGGGTTGTTGTTACGGGTGATTTCAACTTTCCCAATATTGACTGGAGCCTTCTTAGTGCAGATGGTTTGGATGGAGCTGTTTTTGTCAGGTGTGTTCAGGAGGGTTTCCTTACTCAGTGTGTAGACTGACCGATGAGGGGAGAGGCCATTTTGGATTTGGTGCTCGACAATGAGCCAGGCCAGGTGTCAGATCTCGCAGTGGGAGAGCACTTTGGTGACAGTGACCACAACTGCCTCACATTTAACATAGCCTCGGAGAGGGAAAGGAGCAGTTACTGAGGGAAGATATTTAATTGGGGAAAAGGAAATTATGACGCTATCAGACAGGAGTTGGGAAGTACAGACTGGGAGTAATTGTTCCACAGAAAGGGCACTGCAGACGTGTGGAGACTGTTTAAGGAGCAGTTGTTGTGAGTGATGCATACATTTATTCCACTGAGACAGGTAAGAAGGGGTAAGATTAAGGAACCTCAGATGACGAGAACAGAGGAGCTTCTCATCAAAAGAAAATAGGCAGCTTACATAAGTTGTACGAAGCAAGGATCTAGCACAGTGTTAGAGGATTATATTGATTAAAAGGAGCTCAGAATTGAACTAAAGAAAGTCAGGGGGGGCACGAAAAAAGCTTGGCAAGAAGGATTAGCGAGAACCGAATGGTGTTTTACTCATACATGAGGAGTAAGAGAATGATGAGGGAGAAGGTAGGGCCGATCAGGGATAGCGGAGGGAACTTGTGTGTGGAGTCTGAGCAAATACGGGAAGGCCTAAGTGAGTTTTTTGCTTCAGTTTTCACCAAGGCAAGGGAACTTGTGAATGAGAACTTTGAGGAGCTGGGATACAGGCTTGACCAGATCAAGATTGATGAAGTTGATGTGCTGGAAATTTTGGAAAACATTAAGATTGATAAGTCCCCAAGGCCAGACCAGATTTATCCTAAACTGCTCCAGGAAGCGAGAAAGGAGGTTGCTAAGCCGCTGGCGAAGATCTTTGCCTCCTCACTCTCCACGGGAGTTGTACCAGAGGATTGGAAGGAGGCAAATGTTGTTCCTCTTTTCAAGAAGGGTAATAGGGAAATCCCTGGCAATTACAGACCAGTCAGTCTTACGTCTGTGGTCAGCAAAGTTGTGGAAAGAATTCTGAGGGATAGGATTTATGACTGTTTGGAAAAACATAGAGTGATTAAAGGCAGTCAGCATGGCTTTGTGAGGGGCAGGTCATGCCTCACAAATCCTATTGAGTTCTTTGAGGAGGTGACGAGACAGGTCGACGACGGTCGAGCAGTGGATGTGGTGTATATGGACTTCAGCAAGGTATTTGATAAGGTTCCCCATGGTAGGCTCATTCATAAAGTCAAGAAGTATGGGGTACAGGGAGATTTGGCTGTCTGGATTCAGAATTGGTTGGCTGACAGAAGGCAGAGAGTGGTTGTAGATGGGAAGTATTCTGCCTGGAGGACAGTGTTGAGAGGGGTCCCGCAGGGCTCTGTTCTTGGGCCTCTGCTCTTTCTAGTTTTTATAAATGGCTTGGATGAGGAAGTTGAGGGGTGGTTTAGTAAATGTGCAGATGACACAAAGGTTGGAGGCTTCGTCGATAGTATCGAGGGCTACTGCAGGCTGCAGCGTGACATAGACAGGATGCAGAGCTGGGCTGAGAAATGGCAGATGGAGTTCAACCTGGATAGATGTGAAGTGATGCATTTTGGAAGGTTGAACTTGAATGCTGAATATAGGGTTAAAGACAGGATTCTTGGCAGTGTTTAGGAACAGAGCAATCTTAGTGTTCAAGTACAAGTTGGGTGGCACGGTGGCTCAGTGGTTATACTGCTGCCTCACAACACCAAGGTCCCAGGTTCAATTCCTGCCTCAGGCAACTGTCTGAGTGGAGTTTGCACATTCTCCCCATGTCTGAGTGGGTTTCCTCCCACAGTCCAAAAATGTGCAGGTTAGGTGAATTGGCCATTCTAAATTGCCCATAGTGTTTGGGGATGTGTAGGTTGGGTGCATTAGTCAGGGGTAAATATAGGGTAGAAGAATGGGTGTGGGTGGGTTACTCTTTGGAGGGTCGGTATGGACTTGTTGGGCTGAAAGGCCTGTTTCCACACTGTAAGTAATCTAATCTACATAGATCCCTCAAAGTTGCCACCCAAGTGGATAGGATTGTTAAGAAAACATATGGTGTTTTGACTTTCATTAACAGGGG
The DNA here is from genome assembly GCF_020745735.1 of Hemiscyllium ocellatum. NCBI lineage: Eukaryota > Metazoa > Chordata > Chondrichthyes > Orectolobiformes > Hemiscylliidae > Hemiscyllium > Hemiscyllium ocellatum. The sequence goes on from NC_083403.1 coordinate 12,196,320, forward strand.
GATCGAGTTTAAGAGCCATGAGGTTTTGCTGCAGCTCTACAAGTCCCAGGTGAGACCACACTTGGAATATTGTGTCCAGTTCTGGTTGCCCCACTATAGGAAAGATACAGAGGCTTTGGAGAGGATGCACAGAAAGTTCACCACGATGCTGCCTGGACTGGAGGGCTTGTCTTATAAAGAAAGGTTGAATAAGCTCAGACTTTTCTCTCTGCAGAGAAGGAGGAAGAGAGGAGACCTGATCGAGGTATCTGAAATAATGAGTGGCATAGATAAAGTCAACAGACAGAGACTTTTCCCCAGGGCAGGATTGACAGGTACAAGGGGTCATAGTTTTAAGATATATGGGGAAAGGTAGAGAGGAGACGTCAGAGGTAGGTTCTTTACGCAGAGAGTTGTGAATGCATGGAATGTGTTGCCAGTTGAGGTGATGGAAGCAGAGTCATTGGGGATATTTAAGTGATTGCTGGACATGCACATGGACAGCAGTGAGTTGAGGGGTGCGTATGTTAAGTTATTATATTTTACGTTAGGATTAATCCTTGGCACAACATTGTGGGCTGAAGAGCCTGTTCTGAGCTGTACTTTTCCATGTTTTATGATTCTGAGAGCTTCCTGCATCAACCCCGTCCCTTTGGTGAATATTGATACAGAGTTTCTGTCGAACACTCTGAGACATTGAACACTTACTCTCCATAAGGCCGTCCCTTGGCAGATGGCCGGGCTGCATAATAAAACCGCTTGTATTCATCCATCCAGACCTCGACGGTACGCTCAGTGTTTCTGTAAGACAGAGAGAGGAGGGGGTGTGCAGGTCAGAGTGTCATGGCGGGAGGGGGGAGGGGGGAACGGAGTGATGTGGAAGGGAACAGACAGGAGGAGGAGGAGGAGGAGGGGTGGGGAAGGAGAAGAGAGGGGAGAGGGGGAGGATGGTGAGCGGAGAGGGAGGAGGAGTGGGAGAGAGAAGGAGAGGGTTAGGGGAGGAGGGAGAGGAGGAGAGGGTTAGGGGAGGAGGGGGAGAGGTGGAGGGAGAGGGAGAGAGGTGAGGAGAGGGAGATGCGAGGAGGGGAGAGAGGAGAAAGTGGAGGAGGGATATGGGGAGGAGGGAGATAGGGGAGGGGGGACAAGGGGGAGGAGGTGGATGGGGGAGGGTGGATGGGGGAAGGGGGACGAGGGGGGACAAGGGGGAAGAGGGGTATGGGAGGGTGGATGGGGGAGGGGATTGTATGAAGGGCATTTGGGCAATAGTGGGGGAAGGTGGATGGGGAGGGGAGAGAGGGGGATGGGAGAGAGGGGGAGGGGAGACAGGGGGAGGAAATGGGACAGGGGAGGGGATGGATTGGATGGGGTGGGGTGGGGTGGGATGAGACAGTGTTATTTGAGGAGAATGTGGGAGAAGCAGGGTATACATTCCACATTCAGTTAAGAGTGTGTGTGTGTGTGTGTATGAGTGTGTGTGTCTGTGTATATGAGTGTGTATATGTGTGTGTGTGTCTGTGTGTGTGCATATATGTGTGTGTGTGTATATATATGAGTGTGTGTGTATATGAGTGTGTGTGTGTGTGTCTGTGTGTGTGTATATGAGTGTGTGTGTATATATGGGTGTGTGTATATGAGTGTGTGTATATGAGTGTGTGTATGAGTGTGTGTGTGTGTGTGTATATATGAGTGTGTGTGTGTATGAGTGTGTGAGTGTGTGTGTTTGTGTGTGTATGAGTGTGTATATGAGTGTCTGTGTCTGTGTGTCTGTGTGCGTGAGAGAGACTGATCGCTGTTCCCTTCGGATCCCAAAGCCCCCATCAGGCAGAAGCCAACTCCGAATGGCTACTTGTGAACGATGGCGAGTGCCCTGTCCATGAGGCCTGTCCCAGCCTGAGGCTCCTCTCTCCCTCAGTTTACTGGCCTCTCAGGTACCAAACCCACCTGCCCAACGTCACAGAGGCTTCTCATTTCCTCACACCCTGTCCTTCCCAGAGGGAGGGCTATCAGAACAAGGAGACCAGGATCTTCCTCCCTTTCCTGCTGTACACAATCCCACGACCAACTGTGAGCCCGACTGTTCAGAGAAGGCCACCACAGCTGACAGCCTATTCGACTGTAGCAGGCCTCACAGCCCAGATACTCATTGGGCTACATGAGGAAATTATGGAGTCCCCTCAGCACAGTCATGTCTGGCATTATAACACGGAAAGGGACCTCAAACTGTCTCTCTCCCTCACACAATCCCACATCGCTCACATTCAGAAACATAAATTGGGGCCTGGCTTACCTTCTCATTCAGACAATCTATTTATAAAATGATGTAATTCTCACCGAAGCGAGAGAGGAACTCTATTTGCCCAGAGAGGCCCGCCCGTAAAAAACCCACCTCCCCGCCCCCGCCCCCAGGCCAGGGAGGGAGGTACCTGATGTAGGTGTTAGCGTTGCCATCTGGGAAGACGTAAGGATGTTTCTTTCGGAAGACGTGGCCCACCCGACTGCACGGGATGATCTCCAGGGTCCCACCACACATCCACACACGGAAGGACATCTCTGTGAGAGTTACACAGCATGGCAGAGTCAGGCCATTCAGCCCATCCGGCTCCAATGGCTCCACATGGTTCCATGTCCACTCCCCCTACCCCACCCACTCGCCCCACCCTCTGCCCCACCCCTACCCCAGCCCCTCACCCCACTCTCTGCCCCACCCCCTACCCCAGCCCCTCACCCCACTCTCTGCCCCACCCCCTACCCCAGCCCCTCACCCCACCCTCTGCCCCACCACCTCACCCCATCCTCTGCCCCACCCTCTACAACAGCCCCCTAACCCCACCCCCTGCCCCACCCTACCCCAGCCCCTCACCCCACCCTCTGCCCCACCCTTACCCCAGCCCCTCACCCCACTCTCTGCCCCACTCCCTAACCCAGCCCCTCACCCCACCCTCTGCACCACCCTACCCTAGCCCCTCATCTCACCCTCTGTCCCACCCCAAGCCCAGCCCCTCGCCCCACCCTCTACCCCACCCCTACCTCAGCCCCTCACCTCACTCTCTACCACATCCCCTCACACCACCCTCTGCCCCACCCATTACCCTCACCCCACCCTCTGTCCCACCCTCTGCCCCACCCCCTCACCCCACCCTCTGCCCCACCCCTACCCCATCCCCTCACACCACCCCCTACCCCACTCCCTCACCCCATCCTCTGCCCGACCCCCTAACCTAGCCCCTCACCCCACCCTCTGCCCCACCCCTACCCCATCCCCTCACCCCAACCCCTACCCCACCCCCTCACCCCACCCTCTGCCCCACCCCGTACCCCAGCACCTTGGTGCAGGGAGCTGTGGGACAGAGTGCTGGTGTATGTTTAAGACCGGGACAGATGCTGGACCAATTAAGGAATAACAGGGAAAAGTGGATGTCAGCCATGATCCGATAGAATGGGGTAGCAGACTCAGGGGGCTGAATGGCGCAAGTGAGGACTGCAGATGCTGGAAACCAGAGTCTAGATTAGAATGGTGCTGGAAAAGCACAGCAGTTCAGGCAGCATCCGAGAAGCAGGAAAACCGACATTTAAGGCAAAAGCTCTTCAT